>NC_141542.1:101232500-101452500 GCF_021556685.1 Rattus norvegicus
ATGGAGCAAATTAAGTTTACCTATTTTAATCGTAATTCTAATCAGGGTCTCTTGTAGCCCAGGCTTGTCTGGAATTTTAATTAAAGATAGTCTTGAAATTCTGTCCTAGCCAGGTGGTGGAGACACTCACTTTTAATCCCAGTATTGGAGAGGCAGAAACAGGATCTCTGTGAGTTCAAGGCCAGCCTGGTCTACAGAGCAAGTTTCCAGGACAGCCAGGGCTACACAAAGAAACCCTGAATTGAAAAACAAAAAATTTTTTTCTGACATCCTTTAAAAGTTTATTGCTATAATAATAATAATTATTACTATCTTTTATTGTGTGTATATGATGTGTGTGTGTGTGTGTGTGTGTGTGTGTACGTGTGTGTCCGCGTGTGTGTGTCTGCTCGCAGCACATGTTATGGCATACACATGGAGGTCAGAAGACAGTGGTTCTCAATTTGTGGATTGCAACCCCTTTGGGGTAGAATGATCCTTTCATAGGGGTCACATATCAGATATCCTTCATATCAAGTATTTACACTATGATTCATAACAGTAGTAAAATTATAGTTATGAAGTAGCAATGAAAACAATTTGATGGTTAGGCATCACATGGGGACTTGTACTAAAGGGTTGTGGCACTAGGAAGGTTGAGAACCACTGTTCTAGGACGTGGGTTTCTGAGATTCACTCTGGCTGTACAGGTTTGTACTTGCTATAGGTAAGTACCTTTACCTGTGAGCCATCTGCCAGCATCTGACACCAGGTTTCAGTGTTCATTCCTCTTGTCTTAAGTGATACACTTGAGTTTATAATACCATATTTACACTAACCATATGCTACTATGTTTGTGAGTCAGCTAACATTTACCAAGCACATTAGTGTGTAACCATCGTGCTAAGTGCTTTATGCAAATTTCTTCTGTCTTTTCTTTTTTTCTTTTTTTTAAATGTTATTTATTTAATGTATGAGTGCTCTGCTGCCTATACATCTGCAGACCAGAAGAGGGCATCAGATTTTCCCCTTATAGATGGTTGCTGGGATTTGAACTCAGGACCTCTGGAAGAGCAACCAGTGCTCTTAACTGCTGAGCCATCTCTCCAGCCCTTCTTCTGTTTTTTCAATGTGTTACTCTGGTATGCTTGTTTGTCCTCATCTTAGTTAGGGTTTTATTGCTGTGAAGAGACACCATGACCAAGACAACTCTTCTAAAAGATTTAGTTGAGGCTGGCTTACAGTTTCAAGAGGGTTGGTCCATTACCATCACAGCGGAAGCATGGCAGCCTGTAGGCAGACATGGTGTTGAGAGTTCTACATCTTGATCTGAAGGCAGCAGGAGACTGTCTTCTGTAGGCAGCTAGGAGGCTCTGGATCATACTGGCCAGACTTGAGCACATATATGACTCATATATGAGTCCCACCTCCACAGTGACACACACCTCTAACAAGGCCACACCTCCTTCAATAAGGTCACACCTCCTAACAGTGCCACCTCCCATGGGCCAAACATCTTCAAATCACCACAGTCCCCAGTTTGCACAGAAGGAAACTGAGGTATAAGGAGATGAGCTGATGTGCCTAATGTCACACAGATATTGTGATCACAAAAAAGAGGACAATGAATGCAGCTCAGTGTGCTTGCCTAGCATGAATGAAGCACTCAACAAACCAGGACTAGTGGCACACTGCTGCAATCCCAAAACTCAGGAGTGGAGGCAGGAGAATCAAAAGTTCAAGGTCCCTCTCTGCTACACAAGTCAATTCAAGGCCAGCCTGGGGGGACATGAAAACCCATGTCATAACTGAAATACGGAAGTAAGTAGACACAAATCTTCAGTAACATTTTCTTTTCTTGCATGACAGGCTTTCTCTGTGTAGCCCTGGCTGTCCTGGAAACTTGCTCTGTAGACCAAGCTGGTCTCGAACTCACAGAGATCCACCTGACTCTGCCTTCCAAGTGCTGGTATTAAAGGTGCAGCACCATCACCCAGGGGAGACAAAGTCTTGACACATAGTCCATGCTAGTTTTAACCTTTGTATCCTCTCGCCTCAAGAACCCAAGTGTTATAATTACAGATGTGCCATTAACCTCCAAATCTCAACCAAAATAACTTTCATTGCTTTGTTTCTTGAGAGAGGGCTGTGTGTAGGCCAGGCTGGTCTTGAACTCACTACGTACATAGCTGCGGGTAGTCCTGCATTATGGATCTCCCTGCCCCCACCTCCTGAGGGCTTAGATTACAGTTATGCATCTGGACATTTGATTTTGTGATTTTGTTTGTTGACATGGGGTCTTACTGCCTATTCCTGGCTGGACTGGAGCTATTCTGTAGAGATGCTGGCTTTGAACTAATAGAAATCCTTCTGCTTGTCTTTTGAGCACTGAGATTTTTTTGTTTGTTTGTTTGTTTTTTGTTTTTTATTTTTGAGAGTCTCATTATATGGCCTGACTGGCCTGAAATTCTCTATGTTGGCTGAACTGACTTCGAACTTTCAGTAATGCCCCTGCTCTTACTTGAAAATGCTGTGAATACATGCGCTGCCGCTACCTCTGGCTTTCCTGTTCAACACAGCTTTCAACTCCGGCTCAACAATTCATTTTTGAGGAGGATCAGAGTTGTGTTTCCAGAGTCAGGTGGGATCAGCCAGGCCAGAGCACAGGTGTTCAAGGAAGTCGCTGCTCACCGTGTGAACCCCACAAGCTGTGGGTAAAGGAAATTATGGCCAGGAATAATTTTTGCAGAACGCAAACCACTCTGCATGGTGTTCGGTTTTAATCCGTCTCCTGCCTGTGTGCTAGACTGGCTTCTGAGAATCAGGATGAGCCTGTGGCTTGTGCTAATTTATCCATCTGACCGGTGCTCAAGAGCAAAGGCAATTCCCTGTCACGCCCAGCCCTACTCTTACTAACGAGAGAACACCGATCGCTCCCTGCAGCTTTCTTTACTCTCTGAGGTCTGTGTCCTTATCCTGCTTTCCCATTCTTTAATGGAGAAAGGTCTACCCTAGCACTTAGGAGTATTCAAACTTGGCATTCAAGTTTGAATTTGGTTCTATTTGGAAAGCCAACTACAGGTGCCAGCAAGTTTCCCACCCTTAAAGGACATTTAACATCCATGAAAGTGTTTCTTGGGTCCGAGAGATAATGGGTAAGGATGCTTGCTGTGCAGAAACATGGGGATCCGAGTTTGAATCCACAACATCCAAATAAAAAGCCTGATGAGGCTTTGTGTGCCTGGAACAGTGCAGTAGGGGAGGGGTCACAGACAAGAAGGTCTCTGGGGCCTCCCGGCTGCCTGCCTAGCTCCAGCTCCAGGGAGGCTCTGTGTCAAAGAATAAGGCAGAGAATGATAGGATGGCAGGCACAACACACACACACACACACACACACACACACACCTCCAAGACAAAAATGAAATGTCTTTTAAAAAATATAATGTCTTTAAAAATGTTTTTTACATTTGTATATTTTATTGGTATGTTTTGTCTTCAATGCATGCATGTAAACCATAAACCGTGTGTGTGTGTGTGTGTGTGTGTGTGTGTGTGTGTGTGTGTGTGTGTGTGTTATCCATAAAGGTTAGAAGACGGTACCCAGATCCCCTGGAACTGGAGTTACACATGGATGTGAGCTGTCTCGTGAATGCTGGAAATGAAACCTAGGTCTCCTACACCACCAAGTGCTCATAACTGCTGTGCTCTCTCTAGGCCATCCACCGGATGTCTTAACGGCTCTATTTTTCTCCACAGTTAAATTCATCATCTAAATGCACAAAACACCGAAATAAAAAAAAATCTAAACCAGGCTTACCTGCTGCCACTCCGAAGGTAATAAAGAGAGACTGCACATTAGCTGCATAGGCGCTCAGCACCCAGCCGAGGGAGTTCACCAGCCCTCCAATGATTGCTGTCTGGCGGCACCCACAGGTGTTAATGAACAAGCCGATGAAAGGTCCTGCCACAGAACAGGGGAAAAGGCACTGACAAGAGGCTCCTCATTGTCTCAGAGCCTCACACATAAAGAACAAAGCATCACCAGGGACGCTTAAAGGAGCCCAAACCCGGGGCTACCGAGATGGCTAAGCAGGAAAGGGGCTTGTAGCCAAACCTGTCAACCTGAGTTCAAGCCCGAGACCCACATGGTAGAAACAGAACAAACTCCTATGGGTTGTTGACCTGCACAATGCACCCCTCAATAAAATTACATGAGATCATTTTTAATAAAGAAAGCAAACCCAAAACGTCTTATGGGGGGGTGTCCCTGCAGGTGTGAAGACAAGCAACAATCTGAAAGGAGGTGAGGATGCAAATTCGGTTTGGAATGACTTCATCGACCTGGATCAAACTTCGGGGAGTCTGATCGTAGACATATTTAAACACAATAGAATTTAGACAGAGGTTTCTAGGTGACAATCACTCCAATTCTGGGTGCACAATGAAGCTTGAGGTAACATATAGAAACTCCTTTCCAAAGTACCTGTGACCATGAAGGTGGCTTCTATAGCTAAAAGACGCAGGATGTGCTGTGAGCTCTAACAGAGACAGCACGGAGGTCAGCAGGCCATAGAGTACATGTGACATCTCCCCTAGGGATGGCTCTGTGGACTGGGAGCCAAAGATAGAGGTCTAGGGAGGGAGAGTCGGGATAATCATTCTGGGTGGTTTGTTATCTACAGATAACAACAGCTCACCAGGTTATTGGCATCGACTCCCAGCTTTCTGGAGGGAAAGCAGATATTTTATTTCCTCTACTGAGGAGACGTCCCTGAGTGATTACCGTCCGGTTTTCCTAGAATCTGAGGGCACAAGGACCTTTGTGTCCCCAACAATCTTAAAGTATACAAACCTTTCAGATGTACATGATCTCGTCAGAGAACACACAGTTCTAGACTGGCAACAAGCAGTCAGGTTCATTCTGCCTATAACAGAAGCCCTTGGCTAGCAGACTAACAGGAGCCAGGCTTTTCTCATTTCCTCAGCCTTACACTAAGTTTGAAAGTGCGTGCAGTAAGCAAACACTTGAAATTAAGAGAAGTTAGCCCGGCAGTGGTGGCGCATGCTTTTAATGCCAGCACTCAGGAGACAGAGGCTGAGTTCGAGGCTAACCTGGTTTACAGAGTGAGTTCCAGGATAGCCAGGAAGGAGAAGGGGGGGGGTAGAGGAGAGGGAGGAAGAAGAGGAGGAGGAAGGAGAGGGAGAGGGAGAAGAAGACAGAGAGGGAGGGGGAGGAAAGGGGGAGGAGGAAGAAGAGGAGGAGAGGGAGGAAGAAGAAGAGGAGGAGAAGGAGGAGGAAGAAGAGGAGGAGGAGGGAGAAAAGTCACACACACAAAACCAGTAGCAACACTGACTAGTTTCCCGTCCTATCCCCAACCGACTGGGGCCATGTGACGGCTGGCTCTGTGGCTTGCTCACACCCTCTCAGGCTGGTAGCAACTTCTACCCTTGCCTCTTGTCTTCTTCCTGGCCCTCTGGCTGCTATATGCAGATGAGGTTGAGTTTCACTTACTACATTTGCTTATGCAGTGTGGGCACGTCCCTGTGGGTGAATGTGACACAGAGTGGAGGTTGGAGAATGACTGATGGGAGTCAATCCTCTCCTACCACATGGGTTTGGGGATGGAACTCGCTTGTCGTGCTTGGTAGCAGGTGCCCACTGAACCATCTCACAGACACTCACAGATAGGTTTTGACTCCTGTTCTAAAGGAAACACTCAAAAAGGATTCTCACAACTGTTCCTATAGTCTTTCACAGAGTACCCAATGCGAGCGACACTTAAAAGGACTTGCTGTCTTCAACACACTTAGGCCCTGCATTCTCTTCCAGTCTTCCTCTGAGACCAAAAGAACTGCAGCCTAGTGGTTTTCCCCATGTAACCAAGGATGACCTTGCAGTTGTGATCCTCCTGCCCCTGCCTCCCCAATGTTGGGACTATAGGCTTGTGTCACCAAGCTTGGTTTATTAGGGGCTAGGGGTTGGACCCCAGGGCTCCATGCACACTAGGTAGGCACACTACAGATGAATTGCATCCCAGCCCCTAGGGTGTGCATTTTGACACTGTGTAGAGAGATCAAAGATGGTTGTCATCACTTTATATAGTTATTGAGTGTTGCACTTGGGTGGGCCTTTTCAACTTAATCATTAACTTAGGGCTGGAGAGATAGTTCAGTGGGGAAGAAAAAGAGCTTGCAGTACAAGCTCGATGACCTGAGGTCAATTCATACAGTTACAGTGGAAGGAGAAAGCCACCTCCTGAAAGCTGTCCTCTGACCTTTATACACAGGCTGGGACCCATGCTCATACACATACTCAGATGTCTACTCATGATACATCCACACGGAGTAACAAGTGAAATAACTGAGCTCTTAAACCTTTCTCTGCTTAGCCCTGTGAGCTCTCAGGGCCGGAGAAGGAGCTGGTGCCTCCCACACTCCTGGCACATTAGTTACTTTTGTCCCGATGTGACAAACCCTGATAAAAACAATTTAAGGCAAGGGTTGTCTGGGCTCGGGTTAGAAGGCTTAGCTTATCAGGGTCACATGTTCCTATTACAGTGCCTGGTCACATTGTGTCTGTCATCAGGAAGTAGAGAGAAACAATACTGGGGCTCAGCCAGCTTCCTCCAGTCCCAGAACTGGTGCTGCTCAAGTTTATGGTGGGTCTTAACCTCCTCAGTCAAATTAACCCAGAAACTCCCTCAGAAACTCCCACAGAGGTTTGAGTCCAAAGCTGTCAATCTGACAGTCAAGATGAAGCATTGTCCCGGGCAAGTGCCTTTCCATTCAGCTACAGCCCAGTCTTGTCTGCTTTGGGTGTATTTACTTTTCACATTTATTTATTCACTATGTAGCCCCAGCTGGCTTGGAGCTTGCTATGCAGACCAGGCTGGCCTGGAACTCACAAAGATCCACCTGCCTCTGCCTCCCAAGTGCTCAGATTACAGCTGGGCTGGCAACATTTATTTTATTTGTTTTAAAAGTGCATTTATTTTACGGGTATGAGTGTTTTGCCCGCATGTATGTATACGCACTGTGTGCATGCCCGTTGCCTGCGGAGTTCAGCAGAGGGCATCCGATACCCCAGAACTTGAGTTTTCGATTATGAGGTACCTGTGGGTGCTGGGAATTGAACCCAGGTTCTCTGTAAGAGCAGCTGGTGTTCTTAACCGCTGGCATCACTCCAGCATCATTAATGTGTTTTTAGGTATGTGTGTTTGTGAATGGATGTGTGCATGTGAGCGCAGGGGCCTGTGAAGGCCAGAAGTGTCAGCTATTGCAGGAGCTAGAGTTAAGGCAGTTGTGAGCCACCGTAGATGGGTGCTGGGAACTGAATCTAGATTCCCTGCAGGAGCAGCACATGTTCTCAACCACGGGCCACTTCTTCAGCCCCTTGTCTAGAAGTGCATAGTTCAAAACACGAATATAAAGACTTAATAAGTTCTGACATTAGAGACAGCAATTCAGTTAACTTCTTATAACAGACTTACTACATACTAAATATATTTAGCACATGCCATATATTAAATATGTATACTATATAAATAACATATAAAGTAAGGCCATTGGTATGGGCATCTCAGAGAATTCTGGAAGTAACTGAAACTGAGATATCATAAGTTTGAAGATATCTCTCTACATACATTAAAGAATAAAATGCTCCTAACCACAGAGCCATATCTCCAGCCTCACATTTTAATTCTTATATATTCACACTCACGCCACCATGCCATAGTTGGGCGAACAAGTGACCCAAAATGGAACAAGCTACACACACACACACACACACACACACACACACAAGTGACATGAAACACACACATACACACTCATACACACACACTCACATGTAAGTGCCATTACACACACACGTGACATGACACACACAAACACAGTCTCTCACTCTCACACACATACATACAAATGCCATGACACACATATGCACACAAGTGCTATGACACATACACACACACACACACACACACACAAGTGCCATGAAACACACATACACAAACACACACAAATGGCTAAATGGTAAATTTCGTGTTCTGAATATCAATTTTAAAAGTTGATACCCAATTCCTAAGGTTACAAGAATGGATGCCTTGCTCACAACAGGGACTCGCCATTTTGTAACCACCCAGTCTTAGAACAGGTGCCAGCAAACGTACCCACGATCAAGGTGATGCCCATGCTTAGGGAGCTGACCCAAGCGGTCAGGCCACGGCTCTGGTGGAATTCTTCAAGCCACTCCACGTTGAGGACTCCTAGGGCCATCTGTGAGCCCATGATGAGGATGTGAACAAAAAAGGAAGAGAGGACCATCATCCAGGCCCACCCACCATCGATATCCGGGTGGGGCTTCAGGGTCTTCTTATTCTTAGCTTTTCGGTCATCCTCAAGGTCATACCCGATATCTTCATGACTTGTATACATTTTCTAAGGTTTTCTGAAATAGACACAGTAAATAATTTATCACACATGGAAACAAAAAACAGCTTCCCCCTACCCTGCCCGGACAGTTCTATCTCAGATCAAAGTCGCTTCAGGGTCAAATGATGCTCAAGTTAGGGTAGATTAGTGTTTGATACTTGTGGATACATGCTTATCACTTTAAAGCCCCGTCTTCATAATCACCTCACAGGTATTAGAAAAGGATTTGTTTATTATATTTATATAAGTACACTGTAGCTATCTTCAGACACACCAGAAGAGGGCATCGGATCCCATAACGGATGGTTTTGAGCCACCATGTGGTTGTTGGGACTTGAACTCAGGACCTCTTTTTTTTTTTCTTTTTTCTTTTTTCTTTTTTTTTCGGAGTTGGGGACCGAACCCAGGGCCTTGCGCTTGCTAGGCAAGCGCTCTACCGAACTCAGGACCTCTTGAAGAGCAGTCAGTGCTCTTAGCTGCTGAGCCATCTCTCCAGCCTGGGTTTTATAAACTTAAAGAAATGGGGGGAGAGGGTAGGGAGAGACAGGGAAGAAAGGAGGAAGAAGGAGATGGACAGAGGGAGAACACACATCCTGGATGTGATGGGTTAAGACAGACCAGTCTCGGGGTTGGGGATTTAGCTCAGTGGTAGAGCACTTGCCTAGCAAACGCAAGGCCCTGGGTTCGGTCCCCAGCTCCGAAAAAAAGAAAAAGAAAAAAAAAAAAAGAATGGAGAGTGTGGAGAGTGTAAAGGGGTCTAAATGTGCAGGATAACAGAAGCGATTGCTGTCTACCCATAGAAATGGCTGCTGGGTCGTTCCTTAAGTCAAGTGGTACCATAGCAGGCTAGAAGCTAGGACACATCAGGGGTGCCTGCTACCCCAGAGCCTGTATAGGTGGAGTATATTATAGACAGATTGGACATGGACAGAGAGAAACTAAAATGACACCAAATGACTATAAATAATTTGATTTAATTTATTGGAACTGATTGCCAAAATTTCTAGGCAAAAACCTTAATAACTTTCCCTGGCCTGAGTTCCAAGCGACTCTGGGTTTTCATGTTATAGGCGTGCGTGTTTCAAATTTGCCTGTTTTGGTTACTCGTGTGTGTGTGTGTGTGTGTGTGTGTGTGTGTGTTCAGACATGCATGAAAACATGCGTGTATTCAGTTGTATACATGTCTAGGTGTTAGTGCATATGTTTGTGAATTTGTGAATGCATACAGAGAATGCATACAAGATGGCTGGAGGTGGCCATCTTGGATTTTAAGATCTCTCCCTGGCCTGGAACCCACAAATTCAGCTGTACTAAGTGGCCAGTGATCCCCACGGGTCCACCGGTCTCTGTCTCCCTGAGAGTTGGGATCACAAACATGTGCTGTCATGTTTCGCTGTTGCGGGTGCATGGAGTGTGTATAGTGTACACCTGTGGGTGTGTGAGCATTCGGAGTTCACAGCAGGCTACTCCTCTATTTCTGCCTTGCACTTTGAGGCAGCCTCTCATCGAACAGGAAGCTAGCTAGTGAGCTAATGCCGGGTGACAGGCACATGTTGCCATGCCTGGCTCTTCATATGGGCTAGGGATTGAACTCAGATCCTAGGCTTGTAGGAATGGCTTTATTGAGTAAACCATCTCCCCAGCCCCCTTATTGTGCCCCCAACCTTTACCATAAACTTATCCGGCAGTTACTTCAGAGACCCTCTAGCTCGACTTCACATACAAGTGGCCCTGACTCCCATGTTACTTGGGGAGTAAGCTCTTCCTTCCTTTCTTTCTTTCTTTCTTTCTTTCTTTCTTTCTTTCTTTCTTTCTTTCTTTCTTTCTTTCTTTCTTTCTTTTTCTCTTTCTTCCTTTCTTTCTTAAAGATTTATTTATTATTATATTTATATGAGTACACTGTAGCTGTCTTCAGACACACCAGAAGAGGGCATTGGATCCCAATACAGATGGATGTGAGCTACCATGTGGTTGTTGGAAATTGAACTCAGGACCTCCGGACCCACTGAGCCATCTCTCCAGCCCCCAGGCGTAAGCTCTTAAGAGTTTGGGCTGTGGGATCTCACCCTGAGTGACCTGTGACTATAGCCCATAAACTCTTGAGGTGAAGAGTATCAGTCTGTTTGTGGCTGAGACAAAGAACCAGAGTGACTACACATCATCTATCACCCTACATGTCTGTGTGGAGATTTTATTTCTGTTTAAAATAGTGAGTGGAACTCCAGATGTGGTGGCTTGTGCCTTTAATCTCAGCACCCAGGAGGCAGACACAGGAGGATCTTCGTGAGTTCAAAGCCAGCCTGAGCTACAAAGTGAGTTCCTCAACAGCCAAGGCTACAGAGGAACCCTGTCTCAAAAAACAAAACAAACAACAATGAAAAAGAGAGCAGGGTGGAGCGGTGGGGAAGTGAGGGCAGGTGAGGGAGGTGAGAGGCTGGTTTGGAGAGTGGCATTTTCAGTTGATTCACACAAAAAGTGTTTCACTTACTTTGACTATGATCTTTGAAACTGAAATTTGCTTTTATTTATTTCAGAACAGAAGAAGGGAGGCAGCTCAGTGGAAGTGCACTGACCTAGTGTGAGTGAAGCCCTGGGTGCCACCGCCAACGCCACAAAAATTAAATATATGAAGGAAAGCCAGGGTCTGGACAGATGGCTCAGTGGTAAGAGCACGGCCGTTCTTCCAGAGGACTCAGGTTCAGTTCCTAACACCCACATCACGAGGCTCACAACCGCCTGTAACTCCAGGTCCTTCCTCTGGCTTCTGCAGGTACCTCCTGCACACAGCACACGTAGGCATTTAGGCCCACCCACATACGTACAGGATAAATCTTGTTTTTAATACTAATAAAAAGACCCTAAAAGCATAACAAGTGAAAAAGGTAGAGAGCAATTAAGGAAAACACTGGACACTGATTTATGATCTCCATGACCAAAAGTGCGCACACTACACACATGGACACAAACATACACAACATAAAATGAGTTTAGACTCCACAGAAAAGTGCTTGAAATATTAAGCACTAATATTTAGCAGCTAAGAACTTTATATCCTTACTGAATTATTTATTTTATGGATTAAAAGATGTGGTTGCCATCTGCCTACTCTGGGCATTTCCAGTTTATCTGATCATAAATAAATGTATTAGCGTGTAATGGACACGTGTATGCAAGCGTGTAATGGACACCTGTATGCAAGAGGCCAAGTGCGAATGCAGACGATGGTACTGCATGCAGATGCCGCAATGCAAGTGGGGTTCATAGCTTACTAAGGCCCTCAAGGGCTCATCCGACTTTTCCCTAAAGAGTAAATGGAGAGGTATGGAGGAGCGTGCGTGTAATTACAGAAAATGGTAGGCTGAGACAGGAGGATTGCTGGGAATTTGAGACCCGCCTGGGGTACACAGTGAGTATTGGTCCAGGCAGGGCTATGTGTGCTGCTAACACTAGCATGTGAGAAGTGGAGGCAGAAGGATCAGGAGTTCGAGGCCAGCCTCAGCTATATGGCAGGTTTGAAGACAGCCTGGGTCTCAAGAGGTCTCTTTTCAAGAAACACACACACACACACACACACACACACACACACACACACACACTGAGAGAGAGAGAGAGAGAGAGAGAAAGAGAAAGAGAGAGAGAGAGAGAAACAAACCCCCAAACAAACAGAAAGAAAAACAAGTATTTGCATTTTATCCTTCTATCTTTCTAAAAGCAATCATTCCTTGGTTTCACAATTCACTGTCTACCATGGTCTCTAAAGCAGAAGTCTACAGAAGAGCAAGTCTGATATGATATGACTTGACTGTTTCCTCCACAGGTCACATTGAAACCCAACTGCCACTGTAACCATAGTAACAGATGGACCCACTAGAAGTGTATGTCACAAGGGCTCTAACTTCAGGAATGGATTAAGGCCATTGTCCCCAGAGTGGGTTAGTTGTCTTGGGAATGATAAAAAGGGGATGGAAGTGACTTGATATCTATCCTGATGCCCTTTTCTGGTCCCTCTGACACTGCATGTGCAGTGTGCAAACATTCATGTGGGCAAAACACTCATACATATAAAATACATAATTTTTTCTTAAGGAGGCTGGAGAGCACTTGTGCCTTGTACAGAGGGCTGGTATTTACTTCCCGACACCCAGATAGAGCAGCTCACAACTATCTGTAGTTCTACAGGACCTGATGAGACCTTCTGGCCTCAGAGGAGCATGGTGCACACATGGACAAGCAGATACACACACACACACACACACACACACACACAAACTTAAAAACTGTGAAAGCTTTTTAAAAAATTTTAAAGTAAATAAAAAAAATAAAAGTCACAAATAAGAGAAGGGTGGCTACATGTCAAAATGTAAGTACGTAACTATGTAACAGAAAATGGAAATGTCAGTTTTTTCTGGAGTGTATTATAGATTAAAATATAATTAACATTTTTTTTTACAGTTCCGCCATGGAATGAATTTTTACAAGCAATTTATTTATCTTTAATTGGACTGTCACTATGTCGCACTCAATAAACTAATTATAATGAAAAGCAAGAAGGAGGTTGGGGTGGTGCGTGCAAGTTAAAACTAAAATTGCAATCTCTTCCCAAAGAGCTAGGTGAGTTCTTCAGCTGAACTCAGGGAATTTCAGGCCGGTAGAGGGCGCGCTCGAGGCCATGAGGCTGCAGAGCTGAAGAGGGTAGCAAGTGACTGGACAGTGAGTTCCAGCTGGCCTCATAATGTGTTAGGGGGTCGGGTGGGGAGAAGAAGATAAGGCCAATGGGTTAGGGCTGTGCTTAGTGGCTTTTGCCATGATGGTCTTGGCCTGTTGGTATTAAGGTCCTAAATTACCCCACTTTACAGATAAGACAACTGAGACATCTGTCTGTGTCTGACAAGTTCTCACTTAGCCTATGATGGCCTCAGACTTGGAGGATGACCTTGAATTCACGAACTCATCCTCCAACCCCCACTGCGAGAAAAGGGTATTGTATTACAGTGCTGGATTTAGGCAGTGCTGGGGGAATTGAACCCAGAACTTCATGCATCCTAGGCAGGTACCCTACAACCCGAGGTACATCCACGAAGCCCTGAAAGTGAGCCAGCTGCTTAATGGGTGCCCTGTGAAGTCCCAATATGAAGAGCATGGTCAGTTTCAATTTCTTCTTCACATTGCCCCCCCACCCCCACCCCTTCCCCTCTCTCCACTGACAAGGCGAAAGGGAGTCTTTTTAATCCCTTATGAGCATCCCCAGTCATCCTTGCTAATGAACCTAAGCCTGAACCAACTTTTCTGCAGGAAGAAAGGGCTTAATTGGTAAGCAGAGTTGAGCTCATAAAACCTTGTCAAGCTGTGGCAGCCTCTGCCCTTTAATGGCTGTGCTGGGTCCTCACTGTCCCCCTTTCCTCTCTGGAGATGCTGGAGCGGCTCCCGGGGGCTCAGCATTCATTGCCCTGGTCCAGCCGTGAGTGATGCCGCACCCTCCAATCCTCCATCTCCAACAGGGGACCCCGACACAGACATCCGCAACCACGGAGGTCACTAACTGTAGCCCCATCACTGCCTGATTCAAGTCATGAACTGGGGGCCTGGAAAGCACCCGAGCGCGAGGCCGGGCGACGGGGCGACGCGCGCTCTGTTGCCCTGGGGGCGCGCGCCACCCTGGACCGCGCGCATCCCCGCCTGCAGTTCGGGGGGACAAGGGAGCACCGCCGCCCTGCCCAGGCCCCTCTCTTCTCATACCCTATCCCCGGCTCTCAGCTCGCAAGGGTCTCAGGAAGAGCCGCGACCGCCAGTATCGACCGGTATCTACCAGTATTCGCTGGCTCGGAGATGCTCCAACCCTGCGGTAGCCTCCGGCCGCCAATCAACACAGCCCAGAGTACTCACTGCACGCAGCCGGAGAGGCTACGGTCTCACTCGGCTCCCAGTCTCGACCTGTGAACTTGCAGGTCCGCTCGGAGAACCCGGGTTCGCTGGGCATGGGGATTGGTGACAATGTCGACCAGCATCCTGCAGATACAGTGCCCGGGGCTCGGTTCTTCGCCTGCGCTCGTTGTGGGGGCTCCCGGACTCGCCCTGTGTTCACTGTCTGGCCAGGTGAACCTTCTGGAGCCTAAGGCTCGATGCTTCCGTCCCGGAGCCTTTAAAAAGGGTGCGTTTGGAAGGATCCGAGCCTACCCAGAGCTTCCTTCCAATCCGTGCAATTTCAGGTCTCCGCGTTGGTATATTCCTATACCGGCTAATTCTGGTTTGGCAGGGGAAAAAAAAATCTGCGGGCTCCTCACAGGCACACTCTTGTGGCCGGTTGAAGTTTATCGCCTTGGCTGAGATTCGTCAATGCTGTGCACATTTGCGACCATAGGAAATGTCCAGAAATCTCAGGTGTGTGTTTGGGAGGGGTGCCGGGGGAAGGGGACTCTTCCATTTCCTTTCCTTTCCCTTTCTTTTTTCTTTTTTTCTTTTTTGAGTAGGAGGGAAGTAACGAATCAGACCGTCATCTGAGTCTCAGCCAAAAAGAGAGCAGTTTGAAGAGTGATTTCAACACTCGTAGTCACTTTGGACTCAAAAATCTCTCATCTTTGTCCCAGTCTGGGTACTACGTCTTCCCATCTTTCTGAAGTACCTGTTATTTACACCCATAGGCAGGCAACATATTACTTTGTGCCCTTGGAGAGTTTTTAGTATTTTGTTAAATACATGAAACAAACATTCTTTTACCTAACCTGACCGGCTCTGTTTGTTCCTGTCATTGTTGCTATAAACTACCACAAACATAGTGACTGAAAGCAGCACAAATTCATTATTTTACAGTTCTGGCAGCCAGAACCTGAAATGGGCCTCACCGGACTAAGAGTCAGCGCGTTGGCACACTGAAGGCTGTGTTCTTCCTGGCAGCTCTAGCTGAGCCACCAGCTTCTGCACGCTGCCCACACGCCTTGGCCGGCAGCCACTTCCTCATCTTCAAAACCATCGACATTGCATCATTCCGTCTGTCTTGGGTACTCAGGGCACACTTTCTCCATTGTTTGCTTTTCTCTTCCCTTTTAACTTAAATTATTTCAAACATGTAGTGTGTGTGTGTGTGTCTGTGTGTGTGTGTGTGTGTGTGTGTGTGTGTGCACGCTTGCATGTGACAGCATGTGTGTGGAAGTCCCTCGGAAGGCAGTTTTCCTTGAACCTTGTGTGTTCTGAGGATTGGTCAGCATGGTAGTAAGCACCCTTTACTGTTGAGCGTTCTTTCTAGCCCCTTCTCTTCCATTTCCATGGACCCCACCCCCTGGGTTATCTTGGTCCTTCCTGGATAATTCACACATCTATTTTAAGGCCAGCTGACTAGCAATGTACTCCCATCTGCTACCTTGATTCTCTTCCTGCCATTTAAGGTCACATAGTCCCGGGTTCCTGGTTAGGATATAGATGTCGTTGGAGGAGCCATTTATGCTACCCACCATGGGTTTCTTTTCCTTTCTCCTTTCTTTCCAAAAGACATTCATGTGTATTTTATTGTCATTGGCTTTATTGGTTTCTTAAAAAAAAAGATTTATTTTATTTTATTATTTATTTTGTCTGCATGTATGTCTATGTGTGAGTGTCAGATCCCCTGGAACTGAAGTTACAGACAGTTGTGAGCTGTTATGTGGTTGCTGGGAATTGAACTCAGGAGCTCAGGAAGAGCAGCCAGTGCTCTTAACCCCTGAGCCATCTCTCCAGTTCCCTCCCCCAACCACATGCCCCCCCCTTTTTTTTAATTTTTGAGAGACAGTAGCTCACATGCCCCCATCCCCCCGGTGCCCTGGAAGTAGCTATGTGGCTGAAGATGGCTTTGAACTTCCGATCTACCTGCTTCCCTCTCCCAAGTGCTGGGGTTACAGCCATATACCAACAGTCAGTTTTTGTAGTGCTGGGAATAAGAGTTGGAGCTCGGTGCATGCTAGGCAAAGGCTCCCTGGACTGAGCCACAACCCCAGCCTTCCTTAGTCATCTTAATAACAGATGATTGTGGAGGACGACGAGATGACATTTGCAGGACCACTTTTCCGATGAAGATGGCAGAGCAAATGGACTTGTTGAGTACTTCCTCAGGCTGTTCTTCTCAGACACCGTGCGTTCCAAACACGCTTTTGTCAGTCAGTCAAGACTGGGAACTCAGGTGTGGTGGATCACACCAATTTTTCTAGCACTTGGGAGATTGGGGGGTTCAAGGCCAGTCTGCTGGGCTACAAGACAGCTTGTTTGTTCTCTTTCTCTGTCTCTCTCTGTCTCTCTCCCTGACTCTCTGTCTCTCTCTGTCTCTCTCTGTCTCGCTCGCTCTCTCCTTTCTTTAGGAATAGAGTCCCACACAAGTATCTCAAGAACAGATGATCCTTCTGTTTTTAAAAGAGGTGTTATGGATTGAGTTTAGTGTGAGGCATCCCCCATAGGCTCATGATTCTGGAGGCTTGGTCTCCAGCCATCCGTGATATCTGGGCAGGTTCTGGAACATTCGGGACACGTGGTGTGTGTGGCTAGCAGAAGTGAGTGGGCTGTGGGCAGGCTTTGAGGATTCCGTCTGCTTCTGGTGCTGTCCTGAGCACTCTACTTTCTGATCCATAAGAAACAAAGGGTTACTGACACGGGCCGCTACTGTCATGGGTAGAACCTCTCCGTGTGGAGCCTTCTTTGTCACTGAAGATGGACCTGTGAGACCTTAAGCCAAAGTAAATCCTTCCTCCCTTAAGCTGCTCCTGTTGGAATTTTGTCAGTGAGAAGAAAACGAATACAAGAGGTCTGTAAGATCAAGATCCTCTCTTGACCTCCCAGGCCTGCAATCTTGCAGATCTCTAAGAGCATGATTTATCATAAATATGGGGAACCATCACCTTAGTCAGATAACTCCCAAAAACTCCCTGTGCCTCCTTGGCATTTGGGCTTCATTCCTTCTAATGTCCTCAGGCAGCCTCTCACCCATCTACTAAATCTATTTTTTCTTATTTTACTTTATTTCATGTTTGAGTGTTTTCCTTCCATGTATGTCTGTGTACCAGGCATGCGCCTGGTGTCCCCAGAGAAGAAGGCATTGGAACTACAGTTATATAGATAGTTGAGAGCTGTCACATGGGTGTGGGAAACAGAATCTGGGTCCTCTGCAAGATCAGCAAATGCTCTTAACAGCTCTCCAGTACCCAAGTCCTTTTTTTCCCCCCGAGACAAGAGTTTCTCTGTGTAGCCCTGCCTGACCTGGAACTCACTTTGTTACTAGATTGACTTCGCCTGCCTCTGCCTCCTGAGTGCTGGAATTAAAGATGCTTCCAGGCTCTAAATCTGTTTTTTTTTTTTTTGATGTAAAAAAAAAATTGCAATGCAAGCCGGACACATTGTCAGGAGGCCGAGGCAAGCAGATCTCTGTGAGTTGGAAGCCACCTTTATATACACAGTGAGTTACAGATAACCAGGGCTACACCGTGGGTTCCTGTCTGAAAAAAAAAGTGAAAAATTAGAAAATACAATAAAGTCTCCATACTGGGAAGGGAAATGTAAAATTATCTCTTATTCAGGTGATACGATTATATATATAGAAAAATAATGGAAACCCCAGAAAATGTTAGGACTGGCCACTGAAGTGCAGTTTCATTTTCAATAGCATCAAAAGGAACTTTTAAGGTTGGAAATGAAGTTCAGTGAAGTACTGAACTGTGTGAATGTAACTTTTATTCTCCTGGTGTGTGGGGTCCAGGAGTCGTCCCACAGACTGCACGGACACTGATCTCAGTTAAACAGGGATGGTCCAAGACTGATCGACCAGGGCGACAGCTTAAAGCTGTGTCCTGGACATTTCCCAGGGCCAGCTTGTAAAGGCTAAAACTGCAAAAAACGCAATGAGCTCATAAGCAGGTACTCGAGTATTGCCTGGTGGTTGCCCCTGACATAAGCCATTTTAGACAGAACAATCCATATTGACCTTTAATTTGGTGAGTCCTACATGAAGATCATGGTTGTGGAATTTCTTAAGATTAACAAACCTCAGAACATACCAAACATAATGTATGTGGTCAGCACGACCCTGCTCTGAGTCAAGTCATTTTTCTGCGTCAATGACTGTAGGAATATTACAGCAACAATATGAAGTGACTGACAGCAGGCACGGAACAAAATGGCTACAGCTATGCTAGGGGGACAGGCTTCAACAGATGAAAGTGTCATCTCTGAGGCTTACTGCCTCTGTCTGCTAACCTAGGCCTAGTCCTGGAAGCTTCTAGCCTATGTACAACCTAACTTAGGGCCTAGAATGTTCTCAGCCTCTGGGATTTACTGGTGAATAAGCTCACCCCTTCCTTGTTCTTTCTGATCTCTGGCTGCCTGGTCAACTCAGCTGTCCTGGCTTAAACTCCTCTCCAAGCTGACTGATTCAATCTCTCTCTCTCTCTCTCTCTCTCTCTCTCTCTCTCTCTCTCTCTCTCTCCCCCATCCTCCTCCCTCCTTCCCTCCCTCCCTCCCTCAGATTCTCCTGAACTGCTCTGCTTGGCCTCCAACTAACCCTGGCAATCTGTTCTGATCTTCTGGGTCCTTCTCATTCTCTGGCTTGTTCTGTCTTCACTGGTGTCTAGCTTGTTCTTGCTTCAACCTGTCTATTAAACTCATCAGCAAAACTGCCTCCTCTCTCATTCTCTCTGCACTGCTCTCTTAAGTAGCTTCCCTTTCCTCTTTCTTCTCGTTGGAGTTGTGCATGTCCTATTCTGTCTACTCTTTCTCTGATGTGTCACTTTGCCACTTAATTAGGCATTACTTCAAGCACAGGCACTTCCTTCTACAAGTGCTGGGATTGAAGGTGTGTGCTAGGACTGAGCCACACCAAAACTAGAAACAGGTTTTTCCACCCATAAGTAACACAATCTTGGGGTTCAGTGTGATCAAATACCCTGCAATAGAACTCTGAAAAGTGTCATGAGGTCATTGAAAGGAATGGAAGGAAAATCAAATAAATGCATAGATCTCTTTGGGTACTGGCAGCCTCCAGACCCAGGATGTTTCTGTAAGTGGCTTGTCAGGTTGGGTGCCCTGCAAGAG
Source organism: Rattus norvegicus (assembly GCF_021556685.1). NCBI lineage: Eukaryota > Metazoa > Chordata > Mammalia > Rodentia > Muridae > Rattus > Rattus norvegicus. The sequence continues at coordinate 101,251,953 of NC_141542.1, forward strand.
AAGGTCACAGAGTTTCAATATATTGTACAGGAAGAATGTCAGTATTGGGAAACTGTTAGCACTGTGTGGTCTAGCACGATGTAACCAAGGAACTGTCCTGTTCCTGGTAAGGCAGTAGAGCATGCACACAGAAGCCAGCAGTACATGGTTGTGGAGGTTCTGCCCTGACCTGCAAAGCAGGAGTTGCCGCATCAGCTGTTTTTGCTATCACAGCACTTGGTGGAATTTCCTTTCCCGAGTTGGGAGTTCCACTTTTGGCCTGCTAAGAGAGACCTGTGTGGAGAAATGGAAACCTATAACATCGGCTGCTGGCATGAGGTGATTCACGTCATCAGTCACGTCTGGGGGTCGGGCTTATGGTTTTTGCCTTTATATGCCTTCTGCTTTGCAATAAAGTTGAGCCTTGATCAGAACTTTATCTTGACTCCATTCTTCTCTCGTCCTTGTCCTTTAATTCCCAAAGTCCCATTCAATGTACCTACATTGACTAGTAGTCTCGGGTTGACTACAGGTGGCACCCAACGTGGGACTTGAAGACGGGGGACCCTCTGAGGAACACTGTAAGCACGTCACGTACAAAGTGAAAGTAAGTGTTGCACCCTCGAGTACCCGTTGTCACTCATCCTCGAGGGTTTAGCAGTGCAAGGGGACAGGGCAACAGCAAGCAGGCTTTTACGCGCACCCTGAAAGGGTTATAAATGAGAGGAGTGGGGTTTAAACGACACTCCTTAGAAAAATTTTTAGCCCAGGTGGATTTATACTGTCCTTGGTTTCCATATGAGGGGACTTTGGATACAGGCTACTTGGGAAAGAATGGGAGAAGTGCTAAAAAATGCACTGGCTGATCCTACTACCTTCTGTCTTTGGGCACTGGTAAAAGATGTCATTGATGATAATAAAGATAGGAAAATTTCTCGGGCTTTGGTGACAGCACATGAACAGATACTTGAATGCAAGGAGGAGCGTTTGTCTGAGAAAGCTCCTTCCAAAGCTAATTCAGTCAAGGATGGGCCCTATAAACATCTAGGGGCAGCATTAGAGGATTTGAAATTAACTGATGATGAATTAGATCCAGAGGAGGAAGCCAATCTGGAAGAAGCAGCAGCTAAATATCATAATGAAAATTGGCCTTCTTATGCTCCTTCTGCGCTGCCCCCTATGGCTTTCCCCATAGTCCCAGCAGGGCAAAAAGACTTTGCCAAAGATGAAATGCAGGTTTGCAAATTAGAGTTAGAAATCCAATTACAAAAATTAACTAAAGAATTGCAGGAGTGGAAAAGTCTATCCAAGGTAAGAAAAGAAGGAAATGAGGCTCTTGTTTGCCACTCCCTGCTGTAATTGGCACTAGTTCAGGCCCGTAAAGAAGACAGGATACTTCCAAAGTCCTAGCCTTTCCTGTGGTTGAAGTAGTTGATTAACAGGGCAATAGAGTTAGACAGTATCAACAATTGGAATTTAAAGTAATCAAGGAACTTGAAAGCAACAGTTGCACACTATGGACCCACTGCTCCTTTTACTCAAACACTGTTAAACACAGTGGTAGAAGCAAATTTAACCCCATTAGATTGGAAAATCATATGTAAAGCCACTTTGTCCAGTGAGGACTATCTATTATGGAGTTCTGAGTGGTGAGAAGCCAGCAAATGCACTGCCATGATGAACACACAAGATGGAAATGCTAGTTGGGATCTTAATAGGCTCCTGGGAGAAGGCCCATATGAGGGTAATGCCAATCAGATTGGCCTGCCTGTCATTAGAATATATGCTCAAATTGCAGTGGCTGTGCGCTGTGCCTGGACTCAGTTACCTACGAAAGGGGATTTAAGTGGTAGTCTATCTAATATAAAACAAGGCCCTAATGAGCCTTTTCAATAATTTGTGGATTGCTTGTTAAAGGCAGCTGGCAAGATTCACAAACAGGTGTTCCTTTTGTCAAACAATTAGTTTATGAAAATGCAAATGCTGCTTGTAGAGCAGTAAGAGCCCTTAGAGGACTAAGATTTATCAAGCTACACTTGCCTTTATGCAGAAATTAGACCACCTTATACCAAGGCCTGGTCATGGCTGCTGCCCTTCAAGGGACAACAGAGCAGGCAATGGTCTCACAGCACAGAGGAGATAGAACTGCTTCAGAGGTGGTGGATTGGGATATTTTAAGAGAGATTGTCCTAAAAATAGAGGAACAGAAAAACAACAGAATCGCTTTCCCAGATTATGCCCCTGTTGTAAGAAAGGGAGCCATTGGGCCAATGAATATAGATTAAAACAGATAATCAGGGTCACCCATTTTATAAAGAATCAGGATGAGGTAGGAGAAGTCAGCCTTAGACCCACAAACATCCTTAAGCAGCTTATGGGCCACAAAGCTGCTGCCAAGCCAAGGAAATCCATTTCTGAACTTATCAGAGCAATTCCAGGAAGTGCAGGACTGGACCTCGGTTCTACCACCAGCACTAAATTCCAGAGATGGGGGTACAGACCTTGCCAAAAGGAGTTTTTGGCCCTTTGCCATCAGTGACTTGAGGACTATTAATTGGCCAAAGTAGTGCCATAGTTAAAGTGTTACAGATATATCCAGGGTAGTGGACAATGATTTTCCTGGAGAAATAAAAATTACGGACGCTTCCCCTTTGGGGGTCACTGTCATACCATCAATTAATTGCACAAATTGCCCTTTTACCTTTACATCCTTTGCCGTCTAAATTTGCAAAAAGAGAAAGAGGACAGGGTGGTTTCCATTCCTCTGACGCCTATGGGGTACAAACTATCTCATAAGAATGACCCACTCTAAGTTTAAAGTCGGATGGGAAAACTTTTAGTGAACTCATTGATACTGGTGCAGATGTCACCATAATAAAAGGATTGGATTGGCCATCTACCTGTCCTCTCAGAGCCTCCACTACCTATTTGCAAGGTATTGGACAATCTCAACACCCCCCAACAAAGTTCTAAAATGTTAACCTGGGAAGACGAGGAAGGGAACAAAGGCCAGGTATGTCCTTATGTTACAGCCCAACTACCAGTTACATTGTGGGGCAGGGATGTGCTGTCTCAAATGGGAATGAATATGTGTATCCTGAATGAAGTTATTACCAAGCAGATGCTGAATAAAGGGTATTTACCCCATAGAGGGTTGGGAAAAAAATAATCAAGGTATGACTCAACCAGCACAACCTAAAATGAAACTTGATAGGGTGGGTTTGGGACATTTTCAGTGGTGGCCACTGTCATTCCTGCCCCCCATGCAGATAAAATCCAATGGTTATCCAGTGATCCTGTGTGAGTTGATCAGTGGCCATTATCCTCAGGAAAAAAAATTCAGGCAGCCACCTCACTAGTGCAGGAGCAATTGGAGGCTGATCACCTTGTAGAATCCAATTCCCCCTGGAACTGTTATAAAAAAGAAGTCAGGAAAATGGCAACTGCTGCAAGATCATAGAAAGGTTAATTTCACCATGATGAATATGGGAACTTTGCAGCCTGGCTTACCCTCTCCTACAGCTATACCTAGAGGATACTATAAAGTGTTGTAGATCTTAAAGACTGCTTTTTTAACTATTCCATTACGTCCTAAGGACCATGAGTGTCTTTCACTGTGCCTTCCAACAACTTCAGGAAGCACATGAAATGGTATCATTGGGTGGTGTTGTCCCAAGGAGTGGCTAATAATCCTACTTTATGCCAGAAGTTCATGGCATCAGCTATTTTGTCAGTTAGAAAAGCATGGCCACAGTTGAACCTAGGGTTCATGTTAGGTGATAAGGCCATCCCTCACCAAAAAGTAGCCATAAGACGAGATCAACTAAAAACATTAAATGACTTTCAAAAATTATTAGGAGATATTAATTGGCTTAAACCCTATTTGAAATTAACTGCAGGACAGTTGAGGCCTTTGTTTGATATTTTGAGAGGTGATTCACATCCCAACTCAGCCAGAAATTTAACCTCTGAAGGACTGGCTGCTTTACAGCTTGTGGAACAGGCTATTCAACAGTAATTTGTGTCCTCTTGATTGTAATCGGTCTTTATAATTGCTTGTATTTCCTACTCTGTATCTGCCCACTGGATTGTTATGGCAGAATGTTCCCCTTGTGTGGGTTCATCTTAGGGCCTCATTTAAGAAATATGTAGTTTCTTATTATGAAGCCTTTGCTGAAGTGATTGTGCAGGGAAATGTTACTCTCTTGCTTATTTTGGAAAGGAGCCTGATTTTCTTGAGCAACCTAATAATGTAGAACAGAATGAATGGTTGAAACAGCACAGTGATGCTTGCTTCTCAAGTTGGCTTTCCAGCACAGATAGGTAATCATTACCCTCAAGATAAATTAATAAAATTCTTGACATTTCATGAGGTTCTTTTTCCTAAAGTGACCTCTTTAGCTCCTCTTAATAATGCCACTCTGGTGTTTTCTGATAGAACCTCTAAGGGTAGAGGTTATTATGCTGAAGATACGATAGCGATGATCAGTACTCCTGGATTGTCTGCCCAATTAGCTGAATTATTGGCCAGTTTATTAATGTTTTATAATATATCAGAAGTCTTTGATCTTCATACTGATAGTTTGTATGTGGCTACATCCATATCTCTCTTAGAAACCTGTGGGAGTCTTAATGTTCATATCCCTGCTGGACCCTTGTTTGCTAAAGTCCAGGCCTGTATTTTGGCAAGAAAAGCACCATTCCATATTGGTCATCTGAGGGCCCATTCGGGATTGCCAGGCTTCCTGGTCAAAGGCAATGCCACTATAAATCAAACATTAGTGGGAGAAATAGTGCAACAGGATCCTGTTTCATTGACTTTAAAAGATCATGGGAAATTTCTTTGGTCTAACCACACACTTCGACAAAGAACAGGCCGGGATCCTAGGACAGCAATGGCCTGAACATAGACTGCTCGCTCCTGGTCCCACCTGGGAGTCAATCCTAGAGGATTAGTCCCAAATCAAATTTGGCAAATGGATGTTACTCATTATCCAGACTTTGGCAAACTAAAGTATGTGTAACTTTGCATGGACACCTGCTCAGGGTTCATTTCCGCTCCCTGTACACTGGAAGCCTCCCAAAATGTTATAGATCATTGTCTACAGCCAATAACGTTATAGGGTTACCAAATTTGACTAAAACAGATAATGGACCAGCATACACTGGCAAGGGATTCGATGCCTTTTGTAAAGAGTTTGGCATCCAACATAAAACTGGAGTTCCTGATAATCCAATGGGACAAGGAACAGTGGAACAGGCCAATGGCACCTAGAAAACTTGGTTGAATAAAACAAAAAAAAGGGGGGGGGGAGTTATACCCCTAAGTCTCCCAAAGCCAATCTTACTTTTACCCTTTTTATTTTAATTTTTTTCAAGTTGATAAGCATGGGTGTTCTGTGGCTGATCCGACATTGGCATCCTGAATCATATAAGAGTTGTGCTATGGTCAGATGGAGAGACACTCTAACCAATTCCTGGAATGGACCCGACCCTGTACTCATATGGGGAAGAGGGCATGTCTGTGCTTTTTCACGGGAAGAGAATGGGGCACGGTGGTTGCCAGAAAGGCTGGTGCGACAAATGGAACAATTCCACAGAACTGCTGATTCCCTTACTGGTGATGAGGAGGAGGAGGGCTCCCACACACAGTGAAGTCTAACGGGCCATGTTCCTGGTACATCCAGCAGTGTGGTCCAGACTAGAGATTCTTATGCTTGGATCTCCCTGGACAGAAGAGCAAAGATAACTCTCATAGATGCTGTTAGTCTTTGGATCCTGAGTAGAGATCATTTATTTGAGAGAGAGAGGGGGTTTCAGAAAAGCAGTCATGCCCCTGTCTGGGACACTTTGGCCCATCTAGTTCTCTTCCCTCTCTATTGTCTGTCCTTGGCACTCCAATCTGTCCATGTCTGTCAGTTTATGTGTGTGTTTTCGTTTTCCTTCGTGATTGTCGCTCTGTGCTTCATGTTCAAAAGAAAAATGGTTAAAACTTTACCCGCTGGCTACCGGAGCATTTGGTCCGACAGATAGGTGATGTGGCTGGTGAAGGTCCTGATCCTGATGCAACCTCCAATGACGATGACTGAAGATTTGTGGGCCCTGGTGCCTCCTCCCCCAATTTTAGGTTAGGTTTCCTTCTCCTGTTCTGCTGCGTGTGGAACATACAGTGTAGACAATGGGTGTCTCATCAGAAGGCCATTAATGTCATGATGGTCCTCAGAGATTGATGTCTGAATATGGACCAAATGCAGCTGAACGTGTGGCTTGTTCAGTTGAAGCATTCGACCCAATAATGCGTGGAAGGGTTCAGCAGTTGGTGACTTGATAGTTGATGGCAGGTAAGAGCTCACAAGGGTGGGCCAACCTAAGACAGGCAGAGTTGCCCCTATGCTGCTCTCTTGAATAGACGGGATAAGGAAAACGGCCTGATAAGAGAGACCTGTGCTGAGGATTGGAAACCTATAACGTCAGCTGCTGGCATGAGGTGATTTACGTCATCAGTCACATCTAGGGGTGGGGCTTACGACTTTTGCCTTTATAAGCCTGCTGCTTTGCAATAAGTTTGAGCCTTGGTCAGAACCAAACTTTGTCCTTTAATTCCCAGACTCCCATTCGAGGTACCTACGTTGATTAGTGGTTGAGGGTCAACTACACATGGTGTTTAGTTGTTTAAATCAACCAGACCTGAGTGCGAAACAAACTCTTCCACTGTGCATTTCTGTAGCTTGCCCATCAGCCCCAAAATGGAGATAGTCACACACTTACATTGTAGAGTTATTGCAAAGGTTAAATGATTTTGTGTGCTGAGTACGCTGTCCCTATATTGTTAAGAAATATGTTTGTTTATCTTTTTTACTTTTAAGTGTGTGTGCACACGCGCCTGTGTGCACATGTGCGTGGGAGCAGGCACTCACAGATGCTGGAGGCATCAGATCTCCTGGAGCTGGAGTTACGAGCAGTTTTAAGCCAGCTGTGGTAGATGCTGGGAACCCAACCTGTTTTTTTTTGCAAGAGTTGTAGGTGCTCTTAACTACTGGATCATCTTTCCCACCCCTGGGTTGTGGTTTGTTTGTTTTGTTTGTTTGTTTGTTTGTTTTTTAAGTAAGAATGGCCTACAAACCTCATGAATAAAACTGTCCAACGCTGGTGTCTATTTTTCCCCCTTTTAGACAGGGTCTGGCTATGTAGTACAAGCCAGTCTGAAACTCACAATCGTCTTGTTTCAGCCTGCGTTCTAGGATTCCAGACACTTCCCACCATGCCCAAGCACATTCCTTTGCTACCATCATCCTTTCAAGAGGCAGCATAAATTAAAAGGGAGGTCCAAAAACTTGGAGATTCAGCTGGGCATGGTAGACATTCTTTAAATCTCAACACTCAGGAGTCTCTGTGAATCTGAGGCCAGCCTAGTCTGGAACATAGCAAATTCCAGGACAGCCAGGGATATACAGTGAAACCCTATCTTAAAACCAAAAAAACCCACAAACAAACAAACAAACAAACAAACAAAAACCCCCAGAGACACTTTGGACTCAATGAGATATCAGTTGTTATCATTTACTTTGGACTCTATGAGATAACAGTGCAATCCTTGGTGTGGGGGTAGGGGGTGTCACAGGGGGCAGGAGTGTGTTGTGTTCAATGTTGACCTTAGAGATGAGAATAAACTTCAGGAGCTGCAAAAGCATGCAAAAGACAGGAAAGCAACTGAGGTGCCCAGCTAGGCTAAAGTCAGCTTGCTTTGCCAGAAGCTAAAGACTCTTAGCAAGGTCGACAAAGGTGAGATTGCTGACTGGGATTTACACACCAGTGGGAAGTATTAAAAAAAAAGCAATTTAAAGAACATTGGTACATTGGCTACCACTGACCCCTTCAGCAGGCAATATAGGCCAGGAGCCATCAGTGAATGCCTTAAGTCTCCACAAATGCACAGGTTTCCAAAAAGAAGCCTAAAAACAAGACTCTTGGCCCTGCTGAAATTTGCTCTTGGGAGAAAAAAGCCCTTCATTTTCTGTTTAAGCCCCCTTTCTCCAACTGCAGTTTCATTTCAGGGAAAAGTAATTTTTCTCTTCATATTAGTTTTCAATTTTTATTTGTCTCACTTCAGCTCTGACAAGCCTTGATGAAAAGAAACACTGTAGACTGGAGGGCTCATGCAAGGCTGCATCTGGCTGAGTCTGCTTGCCTCGCCAAATCTTTTAATGATTCTTTTTAGGCAAGGTATAGTGGTATGTGCCTTTAATCCCAGCACTTGGGAGGCAGAGGCAGGTGGATCTCTGTGAGTTTGAGGCTAGCCTGGTCTACAGAGTGGAAGGAACAGCCAGGGCTATGCAGAAAGACCCTGTTTCAAAAAGCCAACATCTGTCTGGCTGTCATTTTAAATTTTAGGCTTATTTATGCTTATGTGTAGACATGTGTTACCTATAGGTAGTATATTTGTGTAACCATGTGTGTGCCTAGTACCTAAAAGACCAGAAACTGCACTTACAGGTGATTGTTAGCCACCATACGGGTGCTGGGAGTTGAACCTGGGTCCTTTGAAAGAGCAGCCAGTGCTCTTAGCCACTGAGCTAGCTCTCCAGTGCCCTTTGTACAATCCTTAACAAAAATTATGTAACATAACATCTGATAATTTATCTATCTATCTATCTATCTATCTATCTATCTATCTATCTATCTTACTATGAGGTACCATCAGATAAACCAAGTTCATTGATATTTTTCAGAACAGTTGCCCAGTACTCTTCCATAAGGCCAGTGTCAAGGGGATGAAACCGGTGACTCATAGAGGAACACTTGGCCAGCACACAGGCGGCCAGCACTGTGAAACAAAATCCGCAGAAATGAAAAAGTCTGAAGGACCACTTATTTGGGAATAGTCCAGATTAAAGGAGGCAGAAAACATGACATTTAGTGGAAGAGCTTGACCTGGGTCAGTTTAACCAATAATAATGAACTTGGTGGCTTCATCTGTCTGGGGTCTAGATGCTGGCTAATGATGCTATTGCTCTGTTTGACTTTGGACCTGTCAGAGTGGTGACAATAGTGCTGGGGTACATAAGAAGACACCTGTTGTGTCTCTTCAAAATTCTCCCCAAAGTGTAGAAAGTACATAAAGTTTTTGCAACAATGCTGGGCAGCAGGTCTCCATGAGACTTGGCAGTTGTTTTTAACATTTTTTTTCCCCACTCTTAATGTTGAATTCCCTGTAGCAAGCCCATGGTTCCCTGCTGACCTTCATTAACAATGTTCAGGAAACCAGTCCTCGTCTGACTGCTTTGCCTTTCCTGTTTTCCAGCCTTTGCTTCTCCATCTTGTGTGGTTCCAGAAAACACTGGGAAGCTCTTGGTTCCTCCTCATCATGATAAGACTTCTGGTATTTATTACTCACTTTTCTGTTGCTGTGAAAAAAACACCATGACCAAAACCAACTTAGGGAAGAGAGAGGGTCTTTTTGGCTTATGGTCCACAGGAAAGAGAGTCCATCATGGTGGAACTGAGGGAAGACATAGAAGAAAGCAACAGGCCTGGTGGTAAGTCGGAGCATGATGTTGAGAGGTTACATCTTCAGGAGCAAGCATGAAACAAAAGCAGACTGAAATTGAGGCAAGGCTGTGAACTCTCAAAGCCCGCCCCCCAGTGATGTGCATCCTCCAGCAGGGCCACACCCCCTAAACTTCCCAAACAGCACCACCACCTGAGGACCAGGTGATCAGATACTTGTGCCCATGGGGGACATTTTGTTTCTTCTGGATTGAACTGCCCTTGCTGGTTCATGTGTGGTGTCTGTGGAGAGGACTGGACTGCAGCTGCTGATTCGTATTTTGTGTTTGCTATTGGACTGGACTGCTGATATCCTGACAACGAAGATTGGACTCACTCCCAAAGAACTATGCCTACTTCCCCCGTGTCCTAATAACTTTTCTTTTGCACGACCTCTGGTGGGTGGTGGGCTAGAGGGGAACCTGAATGCTTACTAAAATAGGTTGAGAAAAATGTATGACTACCTTTCGTGCCTTGGGCATCTAGAAGAGTCTTCTCATGTGTTACTTAGAGCTAGACTAAATGGATGAGACTCTGTGGTCCTGGCAGAGCAACCCTGTGCCCAGTATGGAGAAGGTTGCTTATAGAGAGAACCAATTATGGAGATTCCTTTCTGTGGTTGCCCTTTCCCCTGTGGGATGGGGCAATTGGATGGGATATGAGAATCAAGAAAAAGTGCGGCTTTCGAGTTCCTTGTATAAAAGCTCCCTGGGACCCAGGGCAAAAGAGCATAGCTGACAATAATGGCACACACCTCTAATGCCAGCCTTTGGGAGCCCAAGGCAGGAAGCTCACAAGTTTCAGAAGTACAGTGTACATTTCAGGCCAGCTTAGAGCTCAAAGCAAGATTCCATCTCAAAGTCAATAAATAACGCTCTTCCTCTTCTTGTCCTCTTCTTGTCACCTTGGGGGCTGTGGTTGACTGTGAAATCATGGCACAGTCCTGAAAATAGCACAGGAGTTACATGAAGACATACCAGTCTCCAAGCTAGGAGTCTCTTGGGAGTCTCTCATTTTGCCAAGAACCTGAAGAAGATACAGCCAAGTGATGCCAAGGACTAGTCAAAGAGAACGTGTTTGAAGTTAAAAGCTCTCTCTTTCTCTCTTCTTTATTTTTTTCCAGTCAGGGTTTCTATGTGTATTCCTGGCTGTCCTGGAACTAGCTCTCTAGACCAGGTTGGCCTTAAACTCAAGAGATCCACCTGCCTCTGCCTACTGAGGGCTGGGATTAAAGATGTGTGCCACCTCTGCCTGGCAAGGTCTCTTTTTTCCTCCTAAGATTGATTTATTTTATTTTTTGTATATGAGTGTTTGCCTACACGCATGTCTGTGTACTGTGTGCATGGCGTATGATGCTTGTGCAGGCTAGAAGAAGGTATGGGGTGCTCTGGAACTGGAGTTATAGACAATTATGAGACGCCATGTGGATGCTGGGAAGCAAACACAGGTCCTCTGCAAAAGCAACCAGTGCTAGTGCTTTTAACATCAAAGCTATGTCTCCAGCCCCCCCACCCCAGTTCCTGCATTTTAAAAGGCAAACATACTACTTTTCTGCAAGTTAAACTTCAGAGCAATTTATAGAACTTAGGACTAAGGGAAGTATGTGGGAATGGCGTATGATGAGACCTAGCTTATATAAGGGCACATTCCTGCCTGTAGGCGCAGAGTTTGGGGATGCTGATACAGGATGATCCAGAGTTCAAGGACAGCCCTGGTCACAGTGCCAGCCCAAGCTACAGAACAAGACTCCAGCTGAAAAAGAAACAAAGGGTCCTGCCTGGTTCTGTAAATCTAAACGATTTAGCAGTGAGTTTTGTTTTGTAGTTATTTCCGTGAGTCGTCCCTGTCACGTTTAGAATGCGGGTCCAAAGGAATGGGGAGCAAGGAGGAGCAGGGGGAGTGAGAGAACAGAAAGTTCCTGTAAGGGACAAAGTCCCGAAGGAGTTGCCCCGCTGTATTTGCTGAGCTTGTCTCTTCTACTTTCTTTTCTGGGAACCAACTTCTCCCAATTGCAGGTGGAAAACAGCTGCTCCGGACAAACACCTTTTCGCCTCCTCAGTGTGGAAGTTAGCTCCTCCATGCCCTGTTTCTTGAGGGACTCCATCCCAGGGACTAGAAAGGCACGTGTTTTCCTCTAAGTTCTCAGACTGTTTAAAACACCATCACAGATGTTGTGAGTGGCTTAGTCAGAAGCAGGCGAACACGTTTGTGTCCTTTCACGGTGTCAGAACTTAACAGTAACAATACATTCATGAGATATGTTTGATTTTGTCGGGAGGAGTTTGCCAAGGATTACCCTGATAGTCAGCCAAGACAAGCAACAGGTTCTTTTATTCCAACCTTAACTATTAATATCAGTTCTCAGATCACACATCACACTGTAAATACGTCTGTTCGGATGGACGGATGTTACAAGAGCCACAGTAGAGTTCAGGGACTTTGAAGAGGCTGGATACAGTGGAAGCCAGAAGCCGATGGATCTGCAAAAGAGAGTGGAGTAGGAATGGTCAGATGACTGAGCCTGGGGAGATCTGGTTAAACACACTGCTGTGGGGCCCGGCCTTAGACTCAGAGTTGATTGGTCCAGTCTGGCTACAGAAATGAAGTGTGGGCTATGAAAGTCATAGAGGTAGCGTCCAGGTGGATTAACAGGCAGATGGATGGATGGCAGTTTGAATAGACCCTCCGAGCAGTTGGGACTGAGCTAAGCTGAGCTAAGGCCCTTGGGAGAGTTGAGAGTTCTTTACCTGTTGGTCCTTGGTGACCCTGTGGTGAGAGACAGGCTGGTGGGACCACTGCTGTGGCAGAGTCAAGTGTCTTCCTCTTTGTAGGGAGTTCCACCCTTTCTTCAGTCTGGTGTACCTGGTAGGCTTAGGCCTGTTTGCCTGACATGACTTTACTATGTCTATGTGCTACTATCAGTTCGATCTACTCTGATGGATTGATAAGGTAGCACCCTTTCCACTTAGGAACGGGTTATCTATCAGCCTGTGACTGGGGGTGGTAACAGAAAGACAGTGTTACATCATGTGTCCAACAAGGTGCAGAGTCAGCCTGCTGCTCTATCATACTAAAATATCAAGTCAAAAGGTGCTTGTAAAATGAAGTCACGAGGGGCATGGCTCGGCCTGGAACGCCATTGTTTTATATAATATGGAGTGACTGAGGGCAAGTGTTCTGGTTAGTTTTACTTTATCAGCTTGAATAAGCTAGAGTCATCTGGGAAGAAGGAACACCAATTGAGAATATGCCTCCATCAGACCTGCCTGTGGCAAGTCAGCGAGACATTTTCTTGATTAATGATTGACAGGGGAGGGCTTGACCCTGGGTGTCGAGGACACTCTGACCTCAGTCTGCCTCTCAGCAGGAGAGTTCTCATTACGTCCTGAACTGACCTGTCCCTTTGTCTGTACCTACTCATGTATCTGACACAGTCTAGCCTATGCTCCGCTGTTCTCCATCAAGGATGTCTCTGCAAGGGACCAGGGTTTATCCGTCATTGCAGAGCAGTGCAATAGAGTAGCTATGATCCTGGCTCCAGCTTGCGTGGCCTGGCCGTTCACTAGCTGTGCGATCTTGGGCACTTCACCAACATTTCTGGTTTTAGGTTGTGGGTTTTGTTGCTGTTGTTGTTGTTGTTTGTCTTTTTTTGAGTAAATTAGAATGAAAATAGCATTTGTCTCATTGCATTGTTGGGAGGAGTAAGTACCATATGTAAAGATACGAGTAGTGGAACAGTGCCTGGTTCACAGTACCTACACATAGCATCTGCTCTCAGCGTCTACATCGGCATCAGCATCTTTCTCACCATCCTCTGCTCTCGTTCAACTGTGCCCGCAGAATGCTGCCGTGAGCCAGGCACTGCTCTAAATGGTGGGATTACAGTAATGAAACAGGGCAGGTCTCTAGCCTTGTGATGTCCATGGTGAGAGAGAAGGAAATGGAGATACACCAACAAACGTGACAATGGGTTAAATACAGAGACGACAAAATGACAGACACATCATGTGACAGTGAGGGCTCAGAGCTTCTTTGAGGTATCTTCAAGTTTTTTTTTTTTTTTTTTTTTTTGTTGTTGTTCTTAAAGACATTTAGAAAAAGCTTTAAAATGACATTTGTGTTCTGGTGTGTGTGTGTGTGTGTGTGTGTGTGTGTGTGTGTGTGTGTGTGTTTGTGTGTGTGTGTGTGTGTTTGTCTGTCTATAGTAACATGTGCTTGTGTACATTCATATCCCATGCCCCAAAACGTGCCTTGGTGCATGTGTGGAGGCCAGAGGACAGCTTGGCAGGAATTAGTTCTCTCTCTCCACAATTTGGGTCTCAGGAATTAAACTCAGGCCATCAGACTTGGCTGCAAATATTTTTACTGAGGCATGTCGAGAGGGCTTTAGAAGGACAACAGCACCACTTTCCTTGTCTTGTTTCTTCCTTAAACACCTCCCCCAACACACACACATACACATGGACTGTTTGAAAGCCATGAGAAAGAGTGTTGACTGCTCACTTAAAGGGCAATCTAACCACGTAGGAGACAGACCTCTGGGCAGGCCTGTGAGGGAGCTTCTAGATTAGATTAATTAGGGAGATCCATCCTAAATGTGGGCTGCAGCATTTCATGGCCTGGGTCCCAGACTGAATAGAAAGGCGAAAATGAGTTGAACACCAGCATTCTTCCTCTGTGTGCCTTCTGACTGCAGACCTCATGACATGACAAGCTACCTCATGCTCCTGATGCCTTCTCTGCCATGATAGACTCCATACCCAGAAACTCTGGGCCAGAATAATCCTCTCCTTCCCTAAGTTTCTTTTGCTGGGTATTTTGTCACAGAAACAGTAAAAATGATAGCTACAAAGCTTGCCTCTTGGGACATTCCCAATAGTTCTTATTGATAGGTGCTAAGGAGAGGGGCCCTTATCCAGCTGAAAAAGTTCAACTACATCAGCTTCTCGATTCCTTGGCAAAGAGTAGGGAGCTGATTGCAGTGTGGGCGACAGAGTGTTTTCATGGAGGATGGATACGGCTAGAGATGCTTCGGGGTAGCTCCATGAGGAAGCTGCATGCCTGAACAGAGTGCCAGGGCTAAAGGGAGTCAAGCCAGGAAAGAGTGAGCGTGGAGGGAGGGGGAGCCAAAGAGCAGTCCAGGCAGGCTCAATCACATTCTGTCTCACATGAGTCTGGTCATGTTGTGAGTCTAAGTAGATTTAGGACTGACAGATTCATGAGTTCCAGTAAACGTCAAACAAAGCAGCTTGTTACCTATTGGGAGCAGGGATAAAATATTACTGGACTGATGTGCGTTCACTTTCGTATTGTCTTGAAAAGCTGACTTTATTGGCAATAAAGAGGAATAGGATGATGATGATGATGATGGTGGTGGTGGTGGTGGTGGTGGTGATGATGATTACTTTTCTTTATAAGTAGCCTGCTTCAGACAAAAAACTATCTAATACAGTAGGACAGTATTCCCAGGTAAAGGGAAGGGACTATGAAGGATTGTTAAATCAGGTTGACCTGTACCCTTGGCTTTGGAGGGGATTATCTTGATTGTGCTAATTGAAGTGGGAAGACTTGCCCACAGTGGGTGGCACCATTCCCTAGACAGGAACTGTATAAAAATAGAGAAATCCAGCTAGCTGCAGGCACACATGCATTAGCTCATTGCTCCCTATTCTTGACAGTAGATGTGACTTGCTGCTTCAATTTCCTGGTGCCTTGACTCCTCCACAGTAAAGAACTATAACTTACACTTATGAGTGAAATAAACCCTGTCTTTCTTTCTTTCCTTCTTTCTTTTTTTTTTTTTTTTTTGGTTCTTTTTTTGGAGCTGGGGACCGAACCCAGGGCCTTGCGCTTCCTAGGCAAGCGCTCTACCACTGAGCTAAATCCCCAACAAACCCTGTCTTTCTTAAAATTGCTTGTTTCAGGGTGTCTTGCCACCACAACAGGAAACAAAACTAAGACAACTATTGTCTTGGGAAATAAAAGATAGAAAATGCCTCATAAACATATGATTTTAACACATTATGTGTATATATATGTATATGTATATAAATATTTATCCCTAATAGCCTACTAGATATTTCTACCATTACATTTCCTCAGCACCTCCAGTTTAGTCTAATTCATTCCCTTTCAAAGTTTGGCAACACTTATTCTAACTGAATTCTATTTATTTTTTGATATAAGTGACCATCAACTCTTGGTTAACCTACAACAGATTGTTCACTTCCTATAACCACAAGATTTTTAATTTTAGAAGGTTTAGTTGAATTTTTTCCTTTTTCTTTTTCTTTTTTTCTTTTTTTTTCCGGAGCTGGGGACCGAACCCAGAGCCTTGCGTTTGCTAGGCAAGCGCTCTACCGCTGAGCTAAATCCCCAACCCCTGAATTTTTGATGAATTAAATTATTTTAATTAATTCTTTCTTTTCTTGGGTTGTTTTCATTTTCTTGTTTTTCTTTTGTTTTCTTACTTTGTTGGAAATCTAAAAAAAAAGTCTAGATTACCCTAGAGAGGTAATTTCTGGCGAGAGGACGATAAATATCTTCATGGACCAGGGAAGATACTAAGGAGGAGGAAAGGAATTGACCACCTTTGAAAACACGCACATGAACAAGTAGCTTCTTTTCCATTTCAAGACCCATCTCAGTTCTGAAAACTTCTGACATTCAGGTTTTTTGTTTGTTTGTTTTGCTTTTTTTTTTAAAAGATTTACCTCTGTTACTTTGTAAATATCTTTAGGGTATGACTGTGTGGATAGGTACATGTGAGTGCAGTGCCCATAGAGGCCAGAAGAGGGCATCAGATCCCCTGGAGCTGGAGTTACAGATGGTTGTGAGCCTCTGTGTGGGTGCTCAGAATTGAACCCTGGTCCTTTAAGAGAGCAGCCAGTGCTCTTAACCATTGAACCATCTCTGCAGCCTTTTTGATTCAGTTTTAATTTTTGTTCCCACTATTAATCATAGATTATGTGGAATTTGACTCACTTGGCTAGTTATATCTTGTGGTGTCTTAGGTGGGCATAGTCAGATGTCAAGGGTTAGACCTGAAGGATGAAGCACTTCATGGTTCTCTGCTAGCTGGGGCTCAGCTGAGTTGTCAGCTGGTGCTCCTACTCATGACTCAAGCACGGTACCAGGGTTGGGGACACTGGACCACTTACAAGGGTATTCAGGGATCCCCATGCAAAGTTCTAAAACACAACAGACCTCTCTTTTGGTAGAGGCAGTCACTGACCTATTCAAGAGAGATGGAGTGTGTGTGGATCCCACCTTTTGATGATCAGAATGGAGAGGTTCCACTTCAGAAGAGCAGGTGGGAATGGCAGATACTTGTGTGACCGTCTCAGGAGCCTACAGTCTGGTACATAGATGGTTTTTATTCCCCGCCTCCTCAGCCATGTCCCAATCCAAACACCACCTGGGTAGGAGTAGCTTTGAAAGGTGCTTTCTGCCTATTCTATTCTTCAGTCTTTCTCTTCTCTATTGCTTCCCATACCTTGTGCACAATGAAGGCAGAAATGGGTCGCCTGGCACACAGCCAAAGCAGGGCCATTTGGCCTATTGATATTAAATTTATGTCTTTGCAGAATCAGCTCCATTCTCCACAGCATATGCTCAACAGCCTTGGCTTCCTGATGTTATGTCAAGTTGGATGGCAACAGAGAGCAATTAATCATTGTCTGGAAGGTCTCTTGGAGAATCTCCAGAAGGGCTTGAAGATCCATTTCCCATTCTCAACAGAAGTGGTCTCTACACACTAAGAAAGTCAGGCAGCTCTGGACTCCAGGATGACATGGCCCAGGACAATGTGCATGAGGCCTGCACAGGCCTTGACAAATTTTGTTTTGTTCTATTTTTGTTTGATTTTTGACAAGATTTCCCTATGTAGCCTTGGCTGTCATAGACCAGGCTGGCCTTGAACCTACAGAAACCCACTTACTTCTGCTTCCTCAGTGCTGGGATTAAAGGCAAACACCATCATACCTAGCCTAAAGACCATTTTTATTTAATTGATTCTCAGATTTTTGGAGGAATTGTTGGGGGGATGCATTTCATGAAGAATATGTAAATTCACAAATCATATTTTTACTGTACCAGCAGTTTTAGTGTTCAGCAAGTTGTTTAGATCATGGATATAAGAACTTGGGGCTGGGAGTGGGTAGATGGTTGACTGATAAGTAAGTCATCACTTACACATTATTAAGCCGTGTTGTAATTTGACATAATTTAGATGTAAATCAGAAAAGAGAAAGTTTGCAAGGCCATATTTTATGAAGACATCCAACAAAGGTACGTGTGGGTGCAATAGACCCAAACCCTAGGATTCTCCCATGAGTTATGAATTCTTCCTGTTTGCTCACTACTGAGTGTTGGAATGCCTGCTTGCCATGTCAGCAAGACCAGCTTCTCCTTGATTTTCAGCCAAACATTTTGCACTAAGTCTTTCCCCCTGGCCTGTGCTAGTCCTGGCTGGTGTCAGAAAGTCTTGAGAACGGAAGAAGATATGGTTTGGCAGTGTATTAACTAACACCCAGCACCTGGTTTTTCCAACCTGGAGTTGAAGAGTCACTTCCTTATGCCCTAAATTCACCCAAACATTATCTGCACGAATATCACTACACACATTCTTAAACAGCATCCTGACGGGCTGGAGAGATGGCTCAGGGTTTAAGAGAACTGGCTGCTCTTCCACAGGATCCAGGCTTGATTTCCAGTACCCACATGGCAGCTCATGACCATCTGTAACTCCAGTTCTAGGGGATCCAATGCGTTTCTTCTGGCGTCCCTGGGCACCAGGAGTGCATATGTGCACAAACATATACCTAGGCAAAACACTCATATGCATAAAAATATAATTAAGTAAATAAATAAACAAATATCTAAGTGCCACCATACCTAGACTTAAAAAAAATAAAATAAAATAAAAGGGCTTCCCAAGCCCCACCCTTGGAGACTGTCCATTTAGGAGTTTGGCTTGGCGCCCAGGAAATCTTTCCCTCAGCCCTAAGTCATGTTTGGCTCAGAGTTCTGTTGAGCATAGCACCACACCCCTTTTCCTTAATGTCTTCTCTTTTTCTACTGATTGCTTCAAACTGAAAGTGTTGGGGTGGGGTTGGGGGGGTTACTGAGCAGCCCTGGGGGACAAAGACTGACCTAAGTCTCCTTCTCCAAAATACCTTCATCCCATTTAGCATGGGCCTGATTTTTTAGTTCAAAGATTATCCGGCCAGGAGTAGAACTCCACCCAAATGAGCAGTTTGGCAGTCCTCTGTCTTCATCCTGCCAGTGTTTTGTTCGGCAGGTTTTGTGGGGCGCAATCTGGCAATGCCGATTCAGTTCTTTCAGGGACAGTGAGAGGTGAGAGCTCTCTTGTCTCCCCAGCTAGGAGACTCCCCCCCTTTTGTTTTGTTTTTTTTGAAACAGGGTTTCTCTGTGTGGCTCTGGCTATCCTGGAACTCATATGTAGAACAGGCTAGCCTCCAACTCCCAGAGACCCGCCTGCCTCTGCCTTCTGAGTGCTGGGACTAAAGGTGTGAGCCACCGTGATCAGGCAATCGACTCAAAACTCAAGACACACTTCTCATTATTCCAGTTTTTCATCTTCATCTTCATATTATTTACTACCACCACCACCACCGCCACCGCCACCGCCGCCGCCGCCACCACCACCACCACCACTACTACTGACAGAATTTTACTCTGTAGCCCAGTTCAGCTTGTTACCCTCTATCTGAGCCTAGCTTTGAACTTGTGCCACTCCTTCTGTCTCAGCTTCCTGCGGCTGCCTGGCTGACTAACCGTCTTTTTGAAGGTTGATTCACTGCCACCAAGACAAAGTGAGCAACAAGCCCCTGATGTTTGATCTGTGGCGGTGCAAGAGCCTGGCTTTCTCTTGTTTCCAAAAGAATTTATTTTTTATTTTTTTTATGATTTTGGACTTCCTTGTTTAACTCTAAAAATGGATCAAGTCTCTTAGTCACATACATACTGAAGGTAAAGTTATCAGGGCTATATACACATATCTCTCTCCATTTTCTCTCTCTCTCTCTCTCTTTCTCTCTCTCTCTCTCTCTCTCTCTCTCTCTCTCTCTCTCTGCTTATAAGGGATTTTAACAGTCTCGTGTTGTTGGTTTTAAAGCAGTCAGTAAATCAATAATCATGAAATGAACCCGGTAACAGCAGTGAGGTCGGTGTAGACTAAACTCTCACAGTTGTTTGGCTTAGTTCCTAGTTTTCTTTTCCCCCTCATAGCTGACACTTCGGTTTTAGTCAAATGTGGTAGCTTCCTTCCTCCTGCCCTGGCTGCCTAAGAAAAAGACTGTGCCCATTCTAGCCAGTGAGGCTGGAGGGGCTTAGTTTTCAAGAGCTCTGGAGCTCAGTCCCTGTTCTCCCTCTCTTCTCTCCCTCTCTTCCCTCTCTGTTCTCCTTCGCTCCCCTCCTCCCTCCCCTCCTCCCTCCCTCCCTCCCTCCCTAGCTCTCTCCTTATCTTCTTTCCTTTATAAGATTGCATTAATTGCTGGTGTGTGTGTATGCACATGCGTGTGCTCGCACATGCATGCCTCATGCATGCTCACATGTGTGTCATCGTATGTGGAGGTCAGAGGATAACTTTCAGGACTTGGTTCTCTCCTATCACATGGCATTCAGGTCATCAAGGTTGGCAGCAAGTACCCTTACCTATCTCCCTATTTATGTTCTCTTTCCTCCTTTCTCCTTCCCTCCCTCCCTCCCTGCCTTCTTTCTTTTTAAACATGTTTTCATACAATATATTTTGATCATGTTCTTTCCCATTTCCCAACTCCTCCCTGCCTCCCTACCCACTCAACTTATTGTTCTTTTTCTATCTTAACCCCTCAACATCCCCACCCCAGAAAAACAAAAAAAACATGGAGTCTGATTTGTATCAGCCAACTGCACTGACAGTTCCAAAGTTCTTCCCTCACCCCCGCATGGCAATGCTGGTGACAATTTGTCCTAAACAGAAAGACATCGGCCAGGGAAACAGAAAGGTTGTTTCTCTGTAAACAGGTTTCCTAAAGCAGGTTTCTGTTTGCCAGGAAGCATCCTTAATCCTTCTTCCTACAAACGTCAACCACCTCAGGTCGGGGCACCTAGCTCCCAGTCAGTCTGGAGGGGTTGGATCCACTCAGACCCCCACCCTGCTGACAGCCATGTAAAATCTGCTTGCTTTTCTGTCATTTGCTCTTCTTTCTGCCTACTCCCACCCTTCACCTACCCTGCAGTTTGAGCTCCAATAAATCATCCCTCCCCCCATGCCCCATCAGAGCATTGTAGTTTGGTAGTTTCTTTGTGCCAAAGCTTTTACTGCTAACCTGACAGGATGTGACTAAGATGACGACCACGATTTTTTTAGCCACATTCCATGCAAGCTTTATTATTGGCCAGGAAGATGGAGAGTGGCCAGGGTTCCCACAGAATGGCCAAGAATTACATTAGCTAGGTGCTTATAAAGGCAGAGCCCACAAGGGTACACACTTTCTGCCTTTAGCCAATAGGGGGCAAGCATACGTTCTGACATACTTCCTGCCTTCGTGGGATCAACCACATCCTGTGCAGTTGGGGCAACCAACCTTGTTTCCAGAAGTGAAAACATGTGGCTTGCTGTCTTACACGAACAACAGCTCCCAGCATTCCAGGAAGTCACCTGTCCTTGGGCAAGTGGGGTTGACAGGTTAGAGGCATTTCTGTTTTATAGATCTTTTAACCATGATAATGTAAACTTAAAACATAACTTTAGCTCTCCCAGTATGCATGAAGGTTCACATGTGTGCATGTGTGTGTATGTGTGCCAAATGTTAGCTGTTCTTGCTAACCATCTGGAGACAGCTCACAGAGGGCTTCTGCAGGAGCAGAACCGGCTTTTAATTGCTGAGCCATCTTTCCAGCCCCAGAAGTTGTTTTTGTTTCTCTTTGTTTCAGTTTCTTTTGAGGCAGAGTCTTGTTACTGGCTTAGGCTTGCTTCAGGCTGATGATTCTGCTGCTTCAGTTTCTTGAGATGCTCAGATTACAGGTATGTGCCATTGTGCCCAGCTGGAGAAAATCCTTCTTTCCTCTCATTTTAGATTTTTTTCTGTTTATTTTATGTGTATGAGTGTTTTGTCTGCATATATGTATGTGCACCATGAATGTGCAGTACCTGAGAAGACCAGAAGAGGGAGCTGAATACCCTGGAACTAGAATAGCATACTGTTGCTAACTGTCATGGAGGCATTAGAAATCAAATGTGAGTCCCCTAGAACAGCAGTGTTCTTAATCATGGAGCCATCTCTCCAGCCCCCTCCAGAAAGCTTCTCAAGGTCTTAATCCCATCTTTTTTCCCCTCTCTCTCCCTCTGTTCCTCTCCCCCTCACCACCTAAAGCTAGTTCTTCTGTGTTGTCAAGATGCTGACCAATAGTGTTGAGGACAGCCTTTTCCAGACCTAGAACCATGTCTCTCCTCATCCAGCAAGTCCTCTGATTGGACCACCTTGATCATGTACTTGCTTGTTTTGCTCAACTTGGGATCAAACCCAGTCTTTATGAAAGCGAAGCAAATTCCCTACCATAGGGTCATTGCCCTCTTCCCTTTCCCAGCCTCCTTTTCTTTTTCCTCTTCGTGTGTATGTGTATGTGTGTGTGTGTGTGTGTGTGTGTGTGTGTGTGTGTGTGTGTGTGTGTGTATTGAGACAGGGTTTTCTCTGTGTAGCTCTGGCTGCCCTGGAACTCTCTTTCTGTAGACCAGGCTGGCCTTGAACTCAGAGATCTGCCTGCCTTTGCCTTCTGAGTGCTGGGATTAAAGGCTTGTGCCAGCACCACCACTCTTTCCCTTTCTTTTTTTTTTTTTTTTTTTTTTTGGTTCTTTTTTTTGGAGCTGGGGACCGAACCCAGGGCCTTGCGCTTCCTAGGCAAGCGCTCTACCACTGAGCTAAATCCCCAACCCCACTCTTCCCCTTTCTTATTTGAGTCAGAATCCCATTGTACAGCTTAGGTCAGGCTGACCTTGAATTTAAGATCCTTTTGTATAAGCACCAGTGCTTATTTACCAGGTCAAGGTTGCCCGATATGGCCAATGAGAAATAAATTTTGACCAGGCACAGGTTGGAGGAGTTACAGCAAGAATGAGGCTCTGACACGTTTATTGCAAGTAATCAGACTCTTTATACCCTTATCAGGAACAAAATATAATGCCAGCAGAGAGGACGAATACCATGATAGTTGCTAAGATACAATGGCATTTGCAAGCTATACAGAGCACACAGAATTAGGGTCTGAGACCAATTGTCCTGTCATTCGGTCTATGCTTCATTGACTTCTAAGGAACACAAATGTCTTAGTTTGGGTTGTATTGCTGTAAAGAGATACCATGACCATGTCAACGCTTATAAAAGAAAACATCTAAGAGGGTCTGGCTTACAGTTTCAGAGGTTCTGGCCATTATCATCATGGTGGGAAACAGCAGTGTGCAGGCAGACCTGGTGCTGGAGGTAGAGCTGAGAGTTCTACATCTTGATATGCAGGTGGCAAGGAGAGTCTCTGTGCTACACTGGGCATAGCTAGAGCATGGGAGATCTCTGCCCCCCAACAGTGACACACTTCCTCCAACAAGGCCACACCCACTCAAACCAGGCCACACCTCCTAACAGTGTCACTTTCTATGGGCCAAGCATTCAAACCTATTAGTCATACCTATTCAAACCATGATGACGGAGAAACACAGAGGTGGCCTGAATGCATCACTGCGTGAGGGAATGCCCCCGTTTCAGGAACTGAAAGGCACACGGTGCCCCGGGAGCCACAGAGTCCAACCCGAACAACCTATGACACATGCACCTCTTGCCAACTAGACCAGGCTAACTCCATGATTCCTTGCACTCTTGCTCAGTCTCCTAGGATTATAGAAACACATCACTGGAGCTGGTTAATCATGTATTTTTTTTTACATAATTTATAGATTGGCTTAGGTCTAGTTCATTCTGGTCCCCCAAACAAATAATGTCTCCATACCATATCCTTTACTGGAAATGGGATGGGAAAATTATAGCAAGACCCCTGTGTGTTCACTGGTGGATGCGAAGGATGCTGAGACAGTCACATGCTTATCTAAAAGCTAGCAAGCAGGCAAACACCACAGGAAGTTATGTCACCTGCCCTCGGTGTTCATTGTCAAATGGGGACTTGGGGGAGGGTGGATCTTTTTCTTTAAAAAAATGCTTATTATCTATATTTTACATTGTTTTGGACAACATGTTACTTGAACAACTTCAGAGAGAAAGGCCATGCCTCTGAGGGAAAGCTGCTAACAAATGCTGGTGGGTTTCTAGCAGAGGTGTTGGCAAGAGAGAAGTACTGGCCATGTTTTACAGAAGCCAGAACTGCCTTTCTCTTGCCCCTGTTACAACATCTCCATTGTAGTTCCCTTGTGGGGAAGTCATTTCAGCCTTCCCCAGGGACACCTTTCTTGTTCTTTATACACCACGGAGTGTGTCTGGAGCCTGGAAAGGACACAGAGGCCGTGTACATCATCAGAGGGACAGGAATGCAGAAGTTAAGTGAAGGAGGGGCTCGGTCTGCCACTTCCTTGGACAGAAGGTGAGGAGTGTTCTGTGCGTTCTTAGATGCCTCTGCGTGACATTGGCTGCAGACCTGTGGAAGGTCTCCTGGGTCTGATGGTTCAGGGAACTTGGATCCAACTGTGAGGCCCTGGCCACTGGGAGTTCTTCCTAGGATTCCTGCCGTTTCTAATACCTCTTCCCGGAAAACACACTTACTGGTGGCTGGATCGGTGGAAAGGATCTCTGTCCGTAAGGTAAGGTGTCTCTTGACTGACCCGGCACTGGACGTGTCATTTTGATTTCTACTGGAAGCGGTGTCTCAGCTCTGAGATTTTCAGAGCTGACCAGACCCTTCTAGAGTCACAGATCGAACAAAATTCTGATCAGAAGAGAAGGTGGTGTTCATGAGAAAGGGCACATGCCTGGGGAGATGCTTGTGAGGGAATGTAATTTTTCTTTTTTAAATACACTTGGACCTCATGCTACTCTATGAGCTGTCTCCAGCTAATGTTTGGTGCTTAGCAAATGCTAGCTCCCTCCCTCCCCTCCTGTTTCCTGCAAGACAGAAGCTTCATGGTGGGATGAATGACTTTTTATTTTTTTCCATTACAAACCAGGACTCACTTGTACACTTTAGACTGTCCTTGAACTCTCCTCTGTCCTCTTGGCTCAGCCCCCTGAGTGCTGTGATTGTACCAGGAGTGATTTTCAAGCCCTGTGTGATAGTACTTGCTTGGATTCCCAGCTCTCAAGAGTCAGGTGGGAGGATGGATGCAAGTTCAAGGCTAGCCTGTGCGGTACAGCAAACACTGTCTCAAAGAACAAACAAAACAAAACAAACAAAAACACAAAGCAAGACAGAGACCAAAGAAGGAAGAAAGTGTAGAACCAGAGAGATATACTTAAAGGGAAGGGGCATGCTGACTATGGAAGAAGATTCCAGGAATCATTCTAGAAGGATCCATTCTCTTCATTGGTCTTCTGCCAAAAGATTTGAGCAAGGAGAATCACTTCTGTCCTAGCTCCTCTGCACATGGGCTCTCCCTGGTGATGAGTCAGATACTGGTCCTAACCTTGGTGGCAGGCACTGTCCAACTGCTCTTAAAGAAAGCCCCCCAACCCTTTCTCTCAGAGTTCACAGTGTTTGCGTCTTCAGGACTCCCCACGTGTAGGTTCCAGGAGGTAGACATTTGTTTATTTACTAAGTGTAGGTATGCCATAGTACAAATGTAGAGGTCAAAGGACAACTTGGAAGAGTCAGTTCTCTCCTTCCGCCATGTTGGTCCTGGGATTGAACTCAAGTCTTCTGGCTTTGATGGCAAGCTCCCTCACCCACTGAGCCCTCTTGGTTGCCTGAATTCTAGAAGGCTAACCAACCTTGGGAAGCCACTCTCTACAGATAGGTGGAAGCTACATTGTTGCTAACAACCCGACCCCCACATCACGTCTCCTGCTAGATGGAAGGGCCTCAGGGCTGGTGTCCTCTGAGTCTGCTCTCCTTGGCTTGCAGATGGCTACCTTCTTCCTATCTCTTTATATGCTTATTTCTCCCAATGGGGGCACCCCTGGACTCTCTTCATGTCCTAGTCACCTGTTCTTGAAAGAATCAAAGACTGCATCCAGATTGGACCAGGCACTGGAGGATTCAATATATGAATTGTGGAGGAGTGTAAACCAGGGTACAATACCTACTCAGACACTCAGCATTTTTTAAAATTGTATTTATTTTGTGTGTGTGTGTGTGTGTGTGTGTGTGTGTGTGTGTGGTGTATGTGTGTGTGTATGTGTGTGTGTGTGTGTAGATGCTTGTGCACTTGTGCTGCCACATACATGTGGAGGTCAAAGGGAAGCTTTCAGGAACCTGTTCTCTCCCTCTTCTGTGTGGGTCTGTGGCTTGAACTCACATTACAAGGCTTGTCAATGAGCGCTTTTACCCAAGAAGCCATCTCGTTGGCCCTCAGTTTTTCTTTCTAGGCATATAATGAACTACAGTGACATTTTGAGAAAAACAAAAAGGAACAACAAACAAACAAACAAACAAACCAGAAAACCAAAACTAAAGAAGTCACAGTAACCCATGGTCTCAGAAACCAGAAGGGGCTGAGTTAAAAGCTCCCTTCCCTGTCAGACATCAAGTCTCCTTTACATCAGCACAGCATCTCTCCTGACAGGGGACTGGAGTCCCACTGGTCTCGGTCCCGGCAGTCTGTTGGGAAAATGAAGTGACAGTGTGTGAGGGGCGCACTTCAAATCTGTTAAATGCCATTGCCTGTGCTGTGGGGCACCAGGTGCTGGAGTAGGTCCTAGAGTTACACTGTCACCTGCAAATCCTAAAATCACTGTCGGGACCTGACTACCCTCAGCCTGCTTTTCTTCTTCCTTCTCTTTTTAAAGAAATAAGAGCAAGGATCATATTAGCATAACAGGTTTGCTGTGTGGATTGGGGAGCTAGTGCTTCCCAGAGCTGCCTCATAGGAAACAATAGGCAGGGTATCATCAGCTACAGTGTTTCAGTGGGGTATCATTGGCTACAGTGTTTTGTACATGGCATTGCCCCTTTCTTCTTTCTAGTCTTGTCTTTCATTTTTTAAAAAGAATTATTTAGTTATGTACTATATGAGTACACCGTAGCTGTCTTCAGACATACCAGAAGAGGGCATCGGATCCCATTAGAGATGGTTGTGAGGGACTTCCCAGCAACCCCATTGAATTGAATGGCCTCTAGAAAAGCAGCTAGTGCTCTTAACCACTCAGCCCCTCTCCAGTCTAGTCTTTACCCTGGGTTTCATCTGAAGCCCATTATCCAATGGGAACTAGCTTCTGTTCAGAGGTCCAAGGAGCGGGAAATCCTCTCAGCTCAATGCCCAGGGCCTGTGAGGAGAACAAGGCAGTGGCTGCCAACTGTGGAAGGAAGGACCTGTGTCATCTACTCCAGTTCCCTGGCATACCCTTTGAATCCTGCTGCACAGATCTCTTTATCTATGCCTTACTTGAATGGCACCTAGGTTGAGGGTGCTATTTGCTCTGTACCAGGACAGAGGCTCTGAGTCACATCCCTAGGATGCTCCTTCTCCAGTCAGTGCCTTAACTTAGCCATCTCAAATCACGGATCAGTAAACACAGAGACACAGGCATCTCAGCAGTAATGCTGACTTAGGGGTCACTTGAAGATATATTTATTTACTTTTTTTTGAGGCAGAATTTTATGTAACCCAGATTGGCTTCCAACTTACTGTATGGCTGAGGACAACCTTGAGCATAAGATCTTCCTGCCTTCATTTCCTAGGCGCTGGGGTTACAATTACATGTCGAGAGGGTTTTATATAGCACAGGGATGGAGCCCAGGACTTGGTGCTTACCCAGCAGACTCAGCTCTACCAACTAAGCTACACAGTCTTTCAGTTTTTTTTAAAAGATTATTTTATTTATATGAATACACTGTCGCTGTCTTCAGACACAGCAGAAGACGGCATCGGACCCCATTACAGATGATTGTGATGCTGGGATTTGAACTCAGGACCTCTAGAAGAGCAGTCAGTGCTCTTAACCACTGTGCCATCTCTCCAGTCCCTTCCGTTCTTTATATAGTCTAGACAGACAGACATCTCTGGCCAGATGTTCTGTGGGACCTTTTTTTTTTTTTTTTGGTATAACAGTGGCTGCTTCTGATTTTGTCAGGGAATTTGTAGCCAAAAAGAATTTACTCACGTCTTTTAGCTCCAAAGGCTTATTTCAAAACTGAAGCTGTGGGCTGGAAGGCAGCAGGTGTCTTTTTCAGGAAAAGGACAAGGCCCTAGGAGCTGCCACTAAGCAGGCGAATCGATGAAGCTGATTATTTGGGCCTGGTTGCCAGAGCTCTTGGTGTGCAAATGCACTTCAGAGAAGGCATGCAAATCAAGGCAGGGGAAATGGCTGATCTTCCCAGAGTCTCACAGTAAGAGCAATAAAGACTTCCTTCCTTCCTTCTGCAAATTCCCAGCTCCAATCTCATAAAGTGTGCTCAGTCACTTGCTCTGGTGGCGGCATCCACATGGCCTGTTCCCACTTTGCTGGGCTGCCCGTCTGCCTCATCTTTATCTGGTCTGCACCTCAGACATGTACTGTGTTTTATGTTACTCACGAGTGTCTCCTTGCTTATAAAATGGAGGCACATTAGCGTCTGGAAGTTGTAGGTGTTACTTTACCTCAGCTCCGGCTGTTTTAGTTGGAATCTGCATTGTTCTTCCTGCCTTGCCCACCCTCCTGCCCTGCTTCACTCTAGACATAACCCCTGAGAGGCTTGATTCAAACTTTCCTTCAAGCCCAGAACCGTTCTCTGACTGCCCGCAGCCAGCCAATCAGAGCAGTTTGCTTTGGTTTCCCACGCTGCCCCTGACTTTCTTACTGATTGAGTAAATAAATAAAGCTGCACACGGTGTCTTCGGTGCCTCATTATTTGATTAAGCTGGAATCAGCACCAGTCTTTGAACAAGAAGTTTCAGTTGGCCCGGTGACTGTTTTGCCATCTGTCCCCTGCACCATTGAGGGTTAGGCATTGTCTTGCGTCTGTGCTCACTCAAGGCTGGCTGGGAACAGCGACAGAACAGTTCGTCGTGTTGATTCATGCACTAAATGTATCAGACAAGTGAAGAAACCTGCCACCACTTGGTCTCACCAACAGCAGTTTCCCAGAAGCTAGTTTGGATCAGGGGTGGGGAGATGGGCAGCTCAACCTTGACGGCAGCTGCAACTCCATCCAAGAACCATTCTTGAGAATCTCATTCTATGGAGTGTACAGTGACTGGGCTTGGAGTCTTGGAACACACTTGGCTAGCGCCCTGATCATGGCTGACTGCCTGGCTCATATGGAGCAGGTGTGTGCCCAACATGGGATACCCCAGGCAGGGACGGGAAGGCCTGCTGAGTAGGATGGAGGCATCCCGGAGGGCTGGCTGGGATTCTAGGCAAAACGAAGGGTGGCAAGTAGGATCAAATACAGAGAATGTAGCTCTTTAGCTGGCGATGGCGAGCCCCGGTGCATGTGCGGTGCTGGGATCAAACCTAGGGCTTTGTACATGCTAGGTGAGCGCTCTGCTAACCAAGCTCCAGTCACAGCCCCGGGCCTCGCGGGTTCCACCATCTCCTAAGAGGGACATCCTGGGGTACCAAGCCTAAAGCGCATAGGCCTCTGAGGGGCTCTCAAGCTTTAAGCTTTCCTAAGCTTCGTTTCCTCACCTGGAAAAGATGCATGATAAAGCCACTTGATGAGCCATGAAACACCCACCGGGGAATGGAGAGAATACTATGAGAATAGTTTGCTTCCTAGAGAGCACTCAGTCAGTGTTACCTGTGACCACAGTCCACCACTGTTCGCCTCCTCGTGTCTTGGGGACCAACAAACAAGTGAAGGCCCTGGCGTTGCTTACCTTCCTCCCACCATGACCTTAACCCTGGCCTTGGACCTTTGTACATACTATTTTAACACACGGCTAACAAACCATTTGACCTCGTGCTCCTGATGGAAAAGGACAC
This sequence comes from Rattus norvegicus, assembly GCF_021556685.1. Lineage (NCBI taxonomy): Eukaryota > Metazoa > Chordata > Mammalia > Rodentia > Muridae > Rattus > Rattus norvegicus. The sequence goes on from NC_141542.1 coordinate 101,281,541, forward strand.
ACAGGCATTAGCTCTCCACATTAGATCTTGGCCCAAACTCGAGCCATTTGATTACTCAGGCTGATACATCTTCCACCTTCCTTTTCATGGCTCACCCAGATGCCCCTTCCCTAATTAAAGGGAAACCTGCACGATGCCATCTAACGTCATTGTCCCCTTGCAGAGGGCACTGTCTAGTCCTTGTGCCCGAACACAGATCAGAGCCGGAAAGCACACAAGGAGCTTCAGGCAGAGTCACCCATTTCGATCTTTCTCTCTTCCAGGAGCCAAGCCAGCCCGGAAGACCATGAACTCATCTTCTGAGCATTGCAACATATCTGACTGGCTGAGGCTAGAGGCAACCGTGAAGGCCTCTGTGTACGTGGTGGCTTTCTCAGTCGCCACATCGATCACCGTTGTCATTATCGCAACGGTGTCACAGAGTCTGCAGCTGAGGGAAGAGGTGCGGCTGGTCCTCCTCTGCCATCACTCGCTTTGTGTCTCCTCCTACTGTGGCCTGGGGGTTGTCTTCCAAGGAATGCGGGCCTTCCTAGCCAACAGCCCCCTCCTGCTGTGCTGGCTGGTATTTGGGGCACAGCTAAGTGTGGGAGAAGGGATCCTCCTCACTCTGACCCTGATGGCTCTGAATACTTACCTCGGTATTTGTTATCCGCTGAGGTCTCCATCCTTGGTGGATTCTGCTAAGTACAGGATTCTAGCTGGGACGTGGACCACGGTTATACTCAAGAATGCTGGTTTATTCCTCATAGAGGGTACAAGCCCTCCGCCAGCTTCTGTTTTCCAGTCTGCCCCGCTCTGTCCCGTGATTTTGAATGGGACGCCTGCCAGAGTCATCGGCATGTTTTCCCTCGCCTTTCCTTTATCCGTCATTCTTGTGAGTTACTGCCTGATATACCGAGAAGGGAAGCGGGCTGGCCATTTTAACAGGTCAAACGTCAAGGCCCGGAGAACTGTCCTTGTTCATCTACTGCAGATAAGCTTACACGTGATACCCACCCTGATCTTTGTAGGTTTGGGAAAACGGTGCGGGGTGTTTTTCTTTGCTTTAAATCTGGTGCTTTTTGGTATCTTCGCTTTTGCGCAATGTTTCAACCCTCTGGTCTACGGGCTCCACAACAGAGACCTGCGGAGCAGACTGTACCCTTGGCTATGCTGCCAGAAGAAGCTGCTGGCTTAAAAAGGAGGGGCTGGCTTAAACAAAAATTCAGCTCTTCGGAGTAACTCCAGGCTTAATGGGTGTGTTAGTTAGGACTGGGGACTTATATTAAACTCAAAACCGTTGCCTTGATTTGATTTTGAAAGTGCTGCAGACTTCTCTGTTGTGCCTCAGTAAGATCAGTTAGTGCCTTTAACTCTAAACCCAGATGAGTCTGCCTTACTGCAGACAAAGCACAAAGTACAGGAATCACGTGGTTATGAAGTCACTGGATAGGCTAGAGGAAACGGAAGTCAGGGATCCTGCTGATTGGCATCAAGGACAGACCCAGCAGCCATGGACTGTGGAGGTCACATGGGCCAAGTAGCTGTAGGCACTGGACGCTCACATCTTGTCAACTTTGTCGGCCAGGAGAAACAGCAACATGATGTCTTCTACCTCCTTCCAACGTCTGTATGTTACATATTCGCCTGTAATTGGTGGAACCTAACTGCCTACTGGGACCCTTAAAAGCAAAGGAGTCTGGGAAATGTAGTTCTTAGTGTTACTGATTTGGCACTGTGGAAAGTTGCCTTACTAGGGGAAATGAGTGAGAACTGAATGAGCAACCCAAGGGCCCCTCTTATTACACATAGTTTTCTTTTGTTTTTTCCTCTTTTTTCTTTTTTTTTTTCCGGAGCTGGGGACCGAACCCAGGGCCTTGCTCTTGCTAGGCAAGCGCTCTACCACTGAGCTAAATCCCCAACCCCACACATAGTTTTATTTACAGATTATAATTATATCAGAGATGGTAGGCACTATTGGGCATTGCATTCCCCACACTCTGAAGCCATTTACACTACAACAAATCCTCACAACAATTTTACAATTGCTCTTGATTTACAAATGGGAAAAAGTGGGGTTGAGAAAAGACTTACATGAGCTTAGGAGGCTCTAAATCTTACAATTCTCATAACTTTCTTTGTATTTTTTTGGTACAGAATAACCACTTATCTTAAAAAATCATACTTTTAATATGGGTTCTTAATTTAACCTCCCTTCTAGCCCACCACCACCCATCAGAGATAGTGGAAAAGAACGGTTATTGGGATACGAGGGCAGTGGACTTGTTTAGAAATTGTTCTTTGGAGCAAATCTCATTTACGTTGTCAGGAAATCAGCAGTTCAATTCACAGGAATCAGCAGCGGCGGCTTGATCCATTCGCAAACACTTCATGAACTACCTACCAGTCGGTAGTGTCAGGAAAACAAACATGACCCAGCACTGGTGGCATAACCTAGCAGAGACAGCCAGTCCTCAGATGAATTGGCACAAGTCAGAAGGAGGAACCAGGACTACCAGAGACACCAGGAGAAGTTCTTTGCTGTGCCTCTTTCAATGAAACTAAGAACAGTGAAGACTCAAGACCAAGAAGTGTTGCAAAGCTGGCTGTGCAAGCAAGCCAAGCCCCCGTCACTGTCTGTTGAGTCCTATTTATGCTCCCTCCAAACATTATGTGCCCTCCACGGGTCTTGCCTCACCATGTATCTTACCTCAGCATGTGCGTCTGTCTTAGCAAAAATCCACATGAGTATGTATCAGCTGACATCACTCTGCCAGTTGGCTGGAGTCCACAGAAGTAGCAAGAAGCTTCTAGCACACCACTAGAAGTTTTCTGGTGTGTTTTTCTCTATGGAGTCTGGACAGTGATCAATAAACAATGGCAAGGTGTACCAATACCATCCAGCTTCATCTATTGTCTGTTGGGTTCTTCTTAACATTATACCTTTCACCTGTGTCTGCTTCAGGAAAACACTCCTTCACGTGTTTGCCCCAGCAAAACACCATCTGACACAACTGACTTTGCAAAGAAATCAGAAGTTTCCACTTCAATAATTATTTGTGTGTGTGTGTGTGTGTGTGTGTGTGTAGGCCAGAGGATAACTTTTAGGATGTGGTTCTGTCTTCCTCTTTTAGTTGGGTTTCTTTATGAGGTCATTAGGCTTTCATGGCGAATACTTTACCTGCTGAGCTACCTTGCCAGCTCAACCTTTTCATTTGAAGAGCAAAACCTGATCACTTTACTTTGGGTCTGGACACCAGACTATGGAGGAAGTCCTCTTTCTTTTCTTTTTTTCTTTTCTTTTCTTTCTTTTTTTTTTTTTTTGGTTCTTTTTTTCGGAGCTGGGGACCGAACCCAGGGCCTTGCGCTTCCTAGGTAAGCGCTCTACCACTGAGCTAAATCCCCAGCCCCGGAAGTCCTCTTTCTTATTCATCACTTTGTCCACATTCTAATGTCCTTGGGCCATCCTTACCATCAGATTCTAGAGCTTCTGTGTCCTGCCTACACTCTCCAGTGGTTTCAAGTTCTCCTCTTCCCTCCTCCATCTTCTCCTCTCAGTTTGAGAGACAGAGCACTTGTACATGCTAAGCTGGTATTCTGAACTACACCCCCAGTCCTCAGTTGCTTGTCTCTTCTCTAAGTGTTTAGACTAGGTTTGCCTCTTCCTGCAACCCCAACCCTAAGAATCAAAGCTTCACCATTTCTTCAAGGGCAGGCTCTAGATCTTATTTCCTTTGCCTAAGGCAGCAGTACTCAGCAGTACTCAGCAGCACTCAGCAGTACTCAGCAGTACTCAGCAGATCTCAGCAGTACTCAGCAGTATTTAATGCAGTGCCTGGTAGACTTCAGGCACTCATGATGAAAGAGAACCATCACCTGGAAAGAGGTGCTTTTCTATAAACTCCTGCACAACAAAAGTCAGGTCTTTTGCACCGACACAGTAAGAATCCTTTAGGGCTGGAGGAAAGGCTCGGCAGTTTAGAAGTACACACTGCACTTCCACAGGAGCCATGGGTTCGTATCAGGCAGCTCTAGAGGACCCAATACATGGGCCTATATTCACAGGCACCCATATCCACTTACACACACTTATATAAACATAATTAAAAATTGTTTCTGGATTTTCTTTGCGACCATCAGCTCCCAAATAATGACATGGAGACGTGTATTTACTATGAGTGCCTAGGCTTTACAGCTAGGCCTGTTCCCAAATGGTTCCTAACTTATTAACCAGTTTATTCGATTCTGAGGTCTGCCACATAGCTTATTAATTACCACTCCTTCTTAGTCTCAGCCTGCTTCTTCCTCCGTGTCTCCCTGGTAAATCCTCCCATATCTGACTCTCTCCCAGAGTTCCTCTTTCCAGGAGTTCCTCTTTCTCCTTCCTGCCTTTGCTATAGGCCATTACCTTACTTTTTTTTTTTTTAAAGAATTGATTTATTTATTTTATGTATATGAGTACACAGTAGCTGTCTTCAGACACACCAGAAGAGGGCAACAGACCCCATTATAGATGGTTGTGAACCACCTGAATTGAACTCAGGACCTCTGGAAGAGCAGTCAGTGCTCTTAGACACTGAGCCATCTCTCCAGCCCCTGGCCATCAGTTTTTTAATAATACAATCAGAAGGTGAGAGAGGGAGTGTTTACAAAATGTTATGACAGGTGATGCTTAACAATTTCAAAGTCCCACCTGTAATTGGATCTCTGCTGGTTCAGAATTAGCATTTATATAATACAGGGACAACCTGTATATCTCTGGGTCAACCTGATGTAACAAAGCCCTAGAATAGGTAGGGCTTGGTTATGCAGAAAAACCCTGTCTTGAAAAGCCAATTTAAAAAAGTAGGTTTTGAAAGCATATACACACAAAAAATAAAAACAGACTCAGCAGGCTGTATTTCAATGTATTTAATCATATACTTACATGTTTTATACATGTACATATATGTACCTGTATGTATATTTATTAGTCAGTGTTATATTGCTGTGAAGAGACACCATGACCATGGCAACTCTTACAAAAGAAAACATTTAATTGGGGCTTATTTTTAGTTTCAAAATAATAGGTTTTCTCCACAAATGAAATAAGCTAATTCAAACCCAATTAAGAGTAAAAAAGGGCAGGTTTACCTTGGCAGGTTCACTGATCCCAAGGAAGGGGGCCAAAGAAATCGCCATGCAGACAGGGAGACAGAGAAGTGGGAACAGACAGAAAGTGTGCACACCCAGGGGAGAGCGGGTGGAGGAGGGGAGATTATATAGGGAAAAGCCTCTGAGGGAGGGGATGGAAAGTTCAGGGTAGAGGCAGAGTATGCCCGCCACACCTTGTAACAGGTAGGGACTGAGGGATGCTGGGAGAACCTGCAGGCCAGGTCTGTTATGTTAACTAGGCAACTCAGCTTCTTGTCCAGAGTCTAAAACCCAAGGTTTAGTTTATTATCAGCATGGCGGAAGCATGGCAGCAGGCAGGCAGACTTGGTGTAGGTGGAGCTGAGAATTTTACATCCGGATCCTCAGGCAACAGGACCAGAAAAAGACACTGTGCCTGGTTTGAATATTTGAAACTCCAAAGCCCACCCACAGTGACACATTTCCTCTAACAAGGCCACACCTACTCCAACGAGGCCACATCTCCTAATTCCTGTCATGGATCCCTAATGACCAAGCATTCAAATAGAAGAGCCTATGAGGACCATTCAAACAACCATTCAAATAACCACAGTATGTGACAACAATAAAGAAAAGGTATCAACTTGAAATGGGGGGAAACATGAGAGGAGTTTGAAGGAGGGTAGCTGTGAAGGGTTGGAGGAAGGAAAGGGAGGGGGGACTGATATCATTCCATTTAAATAAAAACATTAATAATGATGATGATGATGATGATGATGATAACAATAGCAACAGCAGCAGCACCAGCAGCAACAGCAACAACAACAACAGCCAAAGGAACAGGGAGTTGACTGTGAGATTGTATCTCCTAGGAATGTCAGAAACTATACCCATAAAGTCTCATCTCACCAACATGACTATCTAAACATGAGCTAAATCAGGACATTTGATATGTTAACATGCACAGGCAAAGCCGGGAGGCTTCAACCCCACACAAAGAACTACAGGCAACTAAGGAATTCTGGAAGCAAGAGAAATAGTCTTCTCTAGGAAGAGCACACCAAATGGTTATCCAACTTCAAATGGTCAACCTGAAAACATACAAGTGACATTATATCTGAATTTGAAAATGAGCAAAGAGGGGTATATGAGAGGGGCTGGAGGGAGCAAAGGGAAGAGGGAAATGAAGTAATTATATTATGATATAAAAATAGTTAAAAATAATAAAAATAAATATTTAAAAAATTCTCTCCCTCTCTCTGCTCAGAAAGTCAAAGAAGTAAAAGAGTTAACCACACTTAACTCAGTTGTAACTCTTAGATCTGATGACTTCTGCTTGTAACATTAGTTGGTAGTTTTATACCTCCAAATACAAATTTAATATTTTTCAAATTCGAAGTATGTGGTATAAAATTAAAAAACTTGACAATAGTGTTAGTGAAAATATATCTCCCCATTTGCCCAACTCCTAGGTTCTCTTCTCTAAGTCAATAACACATGGTTTTTTGTGTATGGCTTCCTTACTAGATCTTTAGAGAGCAAACTATTGGCAATTTGTCATTTGTAAGAGAATTTTGTTTTTATTTTCATTTTATTTTTGTTTCTTTTTGAGACAAGGTGCCACTGTGGACCCTTGGCTGGTGGGGAATTTGCTGTGTGGATTTAGATGGTCTGGGATTTATAGATCCTCAACTGCTACTGCCTCCTGAATCATTTGTAAGATAATTTTAGTCTTGATAACATGGTTTTGGACCAGAAATATCTTTACCTTGGTGATTATAATGGCAGCTTATGTTGTGAAACAGTGAAGCCCTGTCTCAGAGAGAGAGAGAGAGAGAGAGAGAGAGAGAGGGAATCCTTTACACTCCAAATTTAAGTTTGGGTAAGATGCAGAAGTAAGGAGAAGGGAGGAAGCGGTGGTTAAAGTCACTTGCAATTAACCAAGTTCCCGAGTTCCCTGTACCTTTGCCCTTCCCACATGATGTGGTGTTAATGAGACAGAAAGGGTAGGAGGTTGGGCAAATATTCAGAGAAGTTGGCTTTGCAAATAGCCCCAAGAAATTAAGTCACTGAAGGAAAAAAATGCGATTTATCTAAAAATTCCAACCTTGTATGCTCAGTCTGTTAACCCCAGTTGTAGCCACATCACCACTGCATGGGAAGTGTTGACCTCTGTTTAGCGTGTGAGCAGACGCTGACTAAAGTCAGACCAAACTTGGAAGCTCTCTAAAAGTGACAGGGGGGAAAAAGTCGACATTTTTATCCTTGTGAGAAAATATTGAATGAACTCAGGCCATTTAGAAGTTTCAGAAAATCAAACCACACTTAGAAACTTGCATTATTCTTTTCCTCTGAGAAGATCAACTATGGTTGGGAATGCCAGCCTGGCAGCCAAGCAATGGCATAAACTTACACTGGGGGAGAGAAAATTCCAAATCTTCCATTGATGGAGCTGGAGGGGAAGGAACCAGAATATTCTTTATTAAAAAAATTATTTTTGTTGTTTTGTGTGTGGGTTTTGCCTGCATGCATGTATGTGTATCTTGTGTGTGCAGTAACCCAGGGGACCAGGAGAGGGCGTTAGATCCCTTTGGACTGGAGTTACAGATGGTTGTAAGTTGTACTGTGGATTCTGTAGATTGAACTTGGGCCCTCTGTAAGAATAGCCAGTGCTCTTAACCACTGAGGTATCTCTCCTGCACCACCAGAGTATTCTTTTTTTTTTTTTTTTTTTTTTTGGTTCTTTTGTTTTCGGAGCTGGGGACCGAACCCAGGGCCTTGCGCTTCCTAGGCAAGCGCTCTACCACTGAGCTAAATCCCCAACCCCCAGAGAATTCTTAAGGAATAGGAGGACCAGGTGATAAATCTGGCCTTGAGGACATTGGAAAAGACTGTGTCATAAGGCTTCCTGCTTCAAAGTAAGGGGGTCTCAGATAAAAGGTTGGAGGATACTATAGGGGTACAGTTGAAGGAGAGGCTGGAGACGGAGAAACATCTGCCAGAGACAAGGATCCAAAGAGGTGAACTCTGATTGAGTTCTACAAGAGAGATTGAGTAATCACCAATTTTCCTACCCAACACACAAGTGTGTAGCTTAGATTTTTTTCAGAACCTTACTTTTAATATGGGCTCTGAAATGCTTTAACCTCCCTTCTAGCCCTCCACCCACTGGCGGCAGTGGAAAAGAAAGGTTATGAGGATACAGGGGAAGTGAACCTGTTTAGAAATTGTTCTTTGAGGGGTTGGGGATTTAGCTCAGCGGTAGCGCACTTGCCTAGCAAGAGCAAGGCCCTGGGTTCGGTCCCCAGCTCCGAAAAAAAGAAAAAAGAAAAAAAAAAAAAAAAGAAATTGTTCTTTGGAATAAATCTCATTTGCAACGTCAGGAAATCAGCAGTTCAGTTCATAGGTCAGCAGCAGCAGCTCAATCCATTTGAAAACACTTCACGAATATACCAGCAGTTCAGTTCAGTGATGTTGGGGTAGCAAACATGTATCACCAGCAGTGGCATGACATAGCAGAGACAGCCAGGCCTCTGTCACATCAGCAGGGGTCAGCAGGAGCAACCTGGATCAGCAGGAATGCTAGGAGAAGTTCTTTGCTGGGCCTCTCTCAATGAAGAGAAGATCGGCGAAGACACGAGGGCCAAGGAAGCGTTGCCTCTGGTCACTGTCTGTTGAGTCCTGTTTATACTCTCTCCAAACATCACATGTCCTCCCGAGGGTCTTGCCTCACCACATGAGTCTGTCTTAGCAAAACTCCACATGAGTTTGTATCAGCTGACATTACTCTTCCAATCAGCACAAATCCGAGGAAGCAGCAAGAACCACCAGAAATTTTTGGGTGCATTTCTGTTTATGAAGTCACAATGTCGGGTGAGCCAGTACATGGGTGTTGTTAGTAAAGAATCCTTCATCAAACATCCATTCTTTTTAACTGTCTTTCCTAAGAAACCATACATCTCCAGGTCACAAACACTGGCCTTTGTTACAGACAGTCTCGTCCTACCTCCTAACCCTAGAGGACTCAGTCAATCTGGAGGTGCAGGAACCAATTGGTGTATGATAAGAAAGCAAAAGCAGGAACTACCCGAAGAAGAAAGGAAGTCACTCAGAGGGTAGGGTCTTATATTGAGGTTCCTAGTGCTGTACTGAAACACCACGACCAAATCAACTCAGGGAGGAAAAGGCGTATTCAGTGTACACTCATCAGTCCATCACTGAGAGTCATCAGAGCAGGAACTCAAGTAGGGCAGGAATCTGAAGGCAGGAGCTGATGCAGACGTCATGGAGGGATGCTGCTTTGTGGCTTGCTCCTCTTGACTTTGTTCAGTTTGGTTTCTTGTAGAACCCAGAACCACCAGACCAGGGATGGCACCACCCACAATGGGTTGGGCTTTTCAGTATCAATGACTAATTGAAAAAATAGCTTACAGATTTATCTGCAGCCTGATATTATGGAGACATTTTCTCAAATGAGGCTCTCTCCTGTCTGAAGACTCTAGCTTGTGTCAAGTTGACATAAAAGTAGCCAGAATTGTAAGATCCTGACCCTGAGTCAGTGGTACTTACTTCAAGATGCCCCCTAGTGAGACACCAAGACACGGATCGATGCAAAAGCAAGAGGTTTATTATCTGTCGAGTTGGGATCGACTCTCAATTAGTCCCTCAAGGTGAGTGACTAGAAGGGGATCCAGAATGGCTACTACAAGCAGTTTTTATACTTTTTAGGGGTACAGGGTACATCAGTGAGGTTATGGTTCAAATTTATTGGCTAAGCATATTGACCTTTAAACCTATTGGCTAGCAAGCATGGGCATATCATGACTCGCATTTGAACTCTATCAGAGATTTTTCCAGACGGTCAGGCAACTATCAGTCAGTACATTCTGTGGTTTTTTCAAGAATGTTCCTGCTTCTTCTGAGAACTGTGGGTGGAGAATGGAATCTGGCCTAGCCTTGACCAGAGGCAGGTGGGTGTAAGGCTGGCAAAAGCTCCTAGGGTCCTTCCGTATATCTGGGATTTCTTGGACCCTCCAGCAGTGTAAATAATGACATGGAAGCTTCTATTATAGTTTAAAGCTCAGGTCGCAGGTCTTTTACTTGGGCAGCCTCCCATCTACTCTAAACTTAACCTGACTAGCCAATGACCCACCATGTGGCTGGCTCCATACCTTTCTCTGCTCCCTTCATGTCCTTCTTGAATCTCCTACTTCTGCTTTCTACCCTGTACCCCTAAAAAGTATAAAAACTGCTTGTAGTAGCCATTCTGGATCCCCTTCTAGTCACTCACCTTGAGGGACTAATTGAGAGTCGATCTCAACTCGACAGATAATAAACCTCTTGCTTTTGCATCGATCCGTGTCTTGGTGTCTCACTAGGGGGCATCTTGAAGTAAGTACCACTGACTCAGGGTCAGGATCTTACAATTCTGGCTACTTTTATGTCAAATATTCTCTCTGCCTGCAAGTTGTGCCCTCCATTTTCTTCTCCATCTATTGACTGTTGGGTCTTTATTACAACCAATCAGCCTCGAGAGAAAATCTCTGGTGCAATTCTAGATTGCCTCTAGGCATAGATGGCTGTCTGAACTTTGAGTATCTGAGAAGATGTGGAAGGACAAGTATTTACACATAGAAGGCTGGTGTTCGGCCATAGAAATGACAATACAAATATCCTGCCAACATTTAATCCTCTGCCCATACAGAATTAACAATGGAAAATACAGAGTCACACCTTTATACAATGTGAGGAAAACATTATCCTAACAAGCCAGGAGAGTATTAAGATGCTATAATAAAACTAATAATGAAAAAGAAACCTGCCAGCAAGCTTAATATCACCTGCAATCTTAATAATGTTGTAATTCTAATATAACCGACATACCCATTAACATACTCATGGGATGAGAACAGGTCACTGATAGACTTGCCTTGCATGCATAGGGCCATAGATTTAACTTCAAGCACTACAAAAACAAGCAAACAAACAGAACCTTAATAGTTCAGGACTTTTTTTTTGTAGTAAGAAAACAAAAGAAAGTCATAAATCATAAGTTCCTGATGATTAGAAAAAGGATATATTTTGGGGAGTGTAGGATATTCCTGAATCTCATGTTTACTAAACAGAGTTGTTTTTTTTTTTAGTTTAGTTTATTGACTTTACAAACCAGTATCAACTCTTCCTCTCTTCTCAGGACCCCATCACATAAGTCCTTACCCCATCCCATTCTATCTTCTCCTCTTTTGAGGAGAGGAAGACCTCCTCTGGGTATAAGTCCCCTCTCCCCCACACATATCGAGTCACTGGGGGACTAGGTGCATTCTCTCCCACTGAGTCCAGACAAGGCATCTGTTTAGGGGCACTGGGTCCACAGGCAACCAGGCAACAGGCTTAAGGACAGCCTTTGCTCCAGTTTTTGGGGGATCTCTATGAAGATCATGCTTTTCATCTACTACATATGTGCAGGGGCCTAAGTTCAGCCTGTGCTCACTCTTTGGTTGATGGTTCAGTCCGTGGGAGCCCCCAACAGTCCAGGTCAGTTGACTCTGGTGGTCTTCCTGCAGAGTTTCTATCTCCTTTGGGGCCCTCAGTCCTTCTCTTAGTTCTTCCATAAGATTCCTCAAGCTCTATCCAATGTTTGGATGTGGGTCTCTACATCTCTTTCCATTGGTTGCTGTGTGGAGTCTCTCAGAGCACAGTTATGCTAGCTTCTTGCCTGTAAGCATAACAGAGTATCATTAATAGTATCAAGGATTAGTGCTTGCCCATGGGATGGGTCTCACGTTGGGCCAGTCATTGGTGGCCACTCCCTCAGTCTCTGCTCCATCTGTGTCCTTGCACATCCTGTAGGCGGGGCACATTTTGGGTCGAAGGTTTTGTGGACAGTTGCTGTCTTTATCCCTCCACTGGGAGTCCTGTTTGGCTTTTGAAAGTGTCCACTTCAGGATCCATATTCCATGCTGCTAGGAGTCTCAGCTAGAGTCACCCTCATCAGACTCTCTAGGGCTTCCCCCTATCCCAGGTCTCTGGCATGTCCTAAAAATTGCCTACTTCTACCGCTGATCTCCCTTCTTTCTCCCTTGCTCTCCCTACATATGATCCTCCCCTACCTCCCCTTTCCCCTTCCCATACCCTTTTCCAGTCAGTTCCCTCCTTCTAGTGACCTCCAATATCTATTTTGTTTCCCATTCTGAGAAAGATTCAATCATCCTTCCTTGTGCTGTCCTTGTTATTTTGGCTTCTTTGGGGCTGTCGACTACAACATGGTTATCCTGTACTCTATGGCTAATATCCACTTATAAGTGAGTACAGATTATGCATGTCTTTTTGGGTCTGGGTTACCTCATTCTAGTTCTATCCATTTGCCTGTGAAATTCATGATGTCCTTGTTTTTTAATGGCTGAGTAGTATTCCATTGTGTAAACGAACCACATTTTTGGTATCCATTCTTCAGTTGAGGGGCAGCTAGGTTGTTTCCAGTTTCTGGCTACTATGAACAAAGCTGTTGTGAACATAGCTGAGCAGGTGTCCCTGTGATGGTTGTGCATCTTTTGGGTAAAAGTTCAGGTGTGGCATAGCTGGGTCTTCCCAATTTTCTGAGTAACTGCCAAGTTGACTTCCAGAGTGGTTGTACAAGTTTGCACTCCACCCAGCAGTGGAGGAGTATTTTCCTTTGCTCCACAACCTTACCAACATGTGTTGTCCTTTGAGTTTTTGATATTAGCCATTCTGATGGGTGTGAGATGGAATTTCAGAGTTGTTTTGATTTGCAGTTCCCTGATGAGTAAGGATGTTGAACTTTTCTTTAGATGCTTTCAGCCATTGTTTTGTTGAGAATTCTCTGTGTAACTCTGCACCCCGTTTCTTTAATTGGGTTATTTGGATTGTTAGTGTCTAACTTCTTGAGTTCTGCCAAGGACCAGACTCAGCTTGGAAAGGTTTCTGAGAAAGAGGTCCTCAGCAGCACCAAAAGAATGACTAAAAGTCAAATCATCGATACAAGCTGATAGATAGCCTTGTAGTCCACTCAAGATGGTTATCTAGACAGCCCTCTGTAGACAGCTCTTGGCTCTGTAGTCTGCTTGAGATAGCTCTCTGCTTGAGATTGTTCTCTCTGCCCAAGACAGCTGCTTTACTGTTTGTCTCTTTGGATAGCTCATGAGCTTCCTGACTAAAGTTAGAAAAGCTGCTAGGAAAAGTTCTAAAAGAGCTATATTTCCTCTCCAAGCAATTCTCTTTGGGTAGCTGCCAGAAAAAAACAAAAACTCTAAAAGAACTCTGGTCAGCTCATCCAGATTACTTAGCTCTTGTAGATCAAAGCTGAGTCTTTTATTTACATATCAATTCAGCTATTTACTTGAGGTTTCCTTTTGTTTATCCCACGAATCAACATTTTATGACCTTAGCCACTTGATTCTTAGAAAAGGACAGCAAATATATATATATATATATATATATATATATATATATATGTATATATATATTATTTTTTTTTAAACATGGCAAATGAATTCAGAGATCTGCCTGGTTCTATAAGCACAGACAATAAGATAACTGGGTGGGATCTCCACCATGCCTGGGCCTCAACTAGCTCTATTCAGGCTGACCTTGAACTCAGGAATCTGCTGCCTTTGTAAGCACAAACAATAAATTGAGCTGAGTGGGATCTTCTGCAATCACCACTCTCTAAATCTCTTTATTTCCTTCCTTAATATCTTTCTGACAAGATGGCTCATACTGTAGCTGCCTCTGTTTTTTAGGCCCATGAAGCCCCTCATATAATTCATATTGCACCCTTATACTTTGCATAGTTGAGAAAGTATATATTTTTGAACTCTTGTTGTTAGAGTTCTTTCCTACAGCCTTAATGGCTGTCCTAAAGGTCACACAGTATTCTACCATTCAAGACACACCTTCCCTTCCCAGAGTCATGCTGTCTCCAATTATCATGTGTGGTGTGGTGGGCTATGAAAGGTATCCTGGTTCCCGGTCGAGATAAGGTTGAAATCCTGGTGACCCTAAGGGATGGTAGTCATTTTCCTAAACTTCCAGGAGGCCAAGCCCTTCTCACTAGCTACAGCCCCCCAACAGCTCCTTGTAGAGAGGCTTATGGCCATCGGTCATGTAGAAACAGGACCACACACTCCTACATGTAGATAAGGGACTCCCAAGCTCTCAGGCCAAGCAGTAGGAAGTACCTGCTGTCAGACCCTGACCCACCCCAAAACTGTATATAAGAATCCTATCCAGAAGGATTAAATGTATGCGAGAACTACTCTGCGGTCTGAGAGCTTCTGTCATAAGAGCCGTAACACTGCTGCTTGGGGAAGAGATCTGCTCTCCCGAAATCACTTCCAGAAGCTCCCCTGCATCCCTTGCTGGCTTGCCAGCCTCCTGCTGACGTCTTGGAGCAACTGAGGCAGCAGCTGCTGAGACAGAGGTGGAGCAACTGCAGGAGCGGAGGCAGTGGAGGTGATTCCCCCTCCCTGCTCGAGTTCTCTCCCTTTTGCCTGAACCCTCACACCTGGCCGGGCCAGATACCTCCATGGAAAGCCTCTAGTACGAAGGCCAACATCAGGCACCCAACGTGGGGCAGTCGTTCCTCCAATGTCCTATCTCTCCAAGTTTGAAGCAGATTCCTTCTGTTTTTACTGCTGCTACAAATGCTTGAGCCACGGGTGTAATCTGGTGTGATGTGGTTCCTATATCTCAGGTTGCCACAAACCACCTAACGTGATGCTTCTCCTGGAGACCCTGGCAAACTAGTCTGGATTCAGAAGTCATGCCTTCCCGTATAATGGTTTTAAGAAGTAGGTCTCTGGCTGTGGGGTTGGGAATTTTTCTTTCTAGTATCATTTTAGTTCTGAGAATAAAATCAAATAGGGGTTCTCCAGGCTTTGATGGAAAGGCAGCAGGGAGGAGGCGGGGTCTTGTGACCCTGAGGGTGGGGTGAGCCTGTCCTAAGCTTGGGTTCCACAGAGGCATACCTGGTCCTAATACCCTGCCAGTTGAGTTGCCTGATGTGCTCCAGTAGAAAGGTCTTCCTGGCCGAAGAGTTCACTAAAACCCCTGGGGTGTCGCCTAAATCCCGATTTTACCTGACCTGATGAAGGCATTTGTCTCAAAGTAAGGCTTCCCGTTCCAAAAACATTGGGCCGGACAGGGAAGAACAGCAAATATCTCTCCAATCTTGGGGGGGTGTTTAGGTTGGCAATATGGCTCTGTAGGAGAGATTTTGTCCAGGGTGCATGATGCCGTCTTCCTTCACTGCCTGCCTGAGTTCTTTTAATTCTGAGACTTGGAATGGGCACCAGTTGAGTGAGTAACACTCGATATTAACAGGCAATGCTTGAGCACTTGGGGGTCATAGTTCTGTATCAGACTCCTGAGTTACGTGGGAGGCGGAGTTCGTTTTTGCAAGGGAATCTCAAAGGTTACAAAGTTGTTGGGTAGTAGATCGTTGGGCGTGAGGGACAGGAGGAGCAGTCAGTTTATTTAGCTTCTCCTCTGAAGCATAAGGAGGCAGGGGTGGGTAGAGGGGTTTTATTTCCCTTATTAGTTGGGTAAGGGCTGTGAGATCTGAAATAGGGTGGCTTTTAGGACCTTCGGGTTCATCTGACTGAGGGGGCTCAGGAACTGTGTTGCTATCAGACTGTCCTTTTAGATGGCCCTATGCATTGCTCAACTGTGGCTAAGAACAGCAAAAATCTCACGGGAAAGTGGTTTTCCTTCTTGGGTATCTCTGTTTTTGATGAGAGAAGCTGCTCGGGTCCATGAGTCTGGGCTGTAAATACAGTCATTGGTCATGCACGGCGCCATCTGAAGAAGGACTTCCTCCTAAAACAAAGGGACTGGTTTTTGGCTATTTTTATTTCGTGGGATTTTAGTAAGGCACGTATTTCCCTGGCCTAGGGGAAATTTTTGTGATGATGATGATGACCTATGACAGAAAGAGGAGAAATGCTTTGTCCAGTGGGAGCGTTCCCTTGGCCTATTGGCTTTGGGGGATTCCCCAGAGGTCCAAAACGCTAAGCCTTCCTGCAGATTTAAGAACTGGCAGCCGCCCTGTGGCTTTTAAGTGGCTGCTGAGTTACCCAGGTTTTCTTTTTGTTTTAAGGAGAGGTTAGATAGAGAGTCTTGGCCAACGCCCGTTGTGTGCTGCCGGGATTTAGACAGGGGCTAGAGGGCCCTTCAGCCAACACCAGAGAGGAGCCCAAGCCAGCAGGCTTCAGTTGCCCCTTCAGCTTGTCCAAATCCAAGGCTCTGACTGAAAACATCTCAGGGAAGGATAGGTTGCTGGTCTCCAGAGTTGGGAGAGGGGGGTCTCACCTTCTCCCAGCATCTGTTCCTGCAGTTGTGTCGCTGTTCGAGCCCCACATGGTCGCCATTAACCTTGGCAGAGAGGACATTGCAGATAAGATAACCTTGGCAGGGAGAATATTTCTCAAAGAAGGAACACGAATTAAAAGATATATATTTTGATACATACAAGGCTCATGCCCAGCAACCATCAACACTCATGGAGTGTTGCCTCCATTATTACCCTGCACAAAACTCAAGTCCAAATGGATCAAAGACATCAGCATGAAACCAGATACACTAAATCTAATAGATCAGAAAATGGGGAATAACCTTGAAATCTGCTGTTCTAGGGGCAGGAACCATGGCATGCTGTCCCTTCCATGACCATGCAGGACTTGGTAGAGTTCTTTATATATTTTGGATATTAGGCTTCTGTCAGATGTAAGGTTAGTGAAGATCTTTTCCAAATCTGTAGGCTGTCAGTTTGTCCTAATAACAGTGTGCTTTATCACTGTCCTTAAAGATATTGAATCTGTTGATTGCTTTTGGTAAAATGGCCATTTTCACTATGTTAATCCTACCAATCCATGAGCATGGGAGATCTTTTTATTTTCTGATATCTTCCTTAATTGCTTTCTTCAGGGACTTGAAGTTTTTGTCATATAGGTATTTCACTTGCTTGGTTAGAGTTACACCAAGATATTTTATATTGTTTGTGGCTATTGACGCCCTAACTTCTTTCTCATCCCATTTATCACTTGTGTAGAGGAGAGCTACTATTTCTTTGAGTTAATTTTGTGTCTAGCCACTATACATTAGGTGTTTATCAGCTGTAGGAGTTCCCTGGTAGAATTTAAAGGGTAATTTATATATATTATCATATCATCTGTGAATAGTAATACTTTGACTTCTTTCCAGTTTGTATTCGCTTGATCTCCTTTAGTTGTCTTTTTGCTCTAGCTAGAACTTCAAGCATTATATTAAAGAGATGAGGGAGAATGGACAGCCTTGTCTTGTCCCTAATTTTAGTGGAAATGCTTTAAGTTTCTCTGCATTTAATTTGATGCTGGCTATTAGCTTGCTGTATATTGCCTTTATTGTGTTTAGGTATGTACCTTGTATCCCTGCTCTCACCAATATTTTTATCATGACTAGGTGTTGGATTTTGTCAAACACTTTTTCAGCATCTAATGAGATGATCATTGGCTTTTTTTCTTTCGGTTTGTTTATATAGTGGATTATGTTGATTGGTTTATATATGTATATCTCTGGGATGAAGCCTACTTGATCATGGTGGATGATGTCTTTGATGTGTTCTTGGTTTTGGCTTGTAAGTATTTTATCGAGTATTTTTTGCATCAATGTTCATAAGGGAAATTGGTCTGAAATTCTCTTTTTTTTTTTTTTTGTTGAGTCTTCATAGGTTAGGTATCAGTGAGATTGTGGTCTCATAGAATGAGTTTGAAAATATTCCTTCTGTTTCCATTTTATGGAATAGTTTGAAGAGTATTGGTGTTAGCTCTTCTTTGAAAGTCTGGAAAAATTTTGCACTAATACCATCTGGCTAGGGCTTTTTTGATTGGGAGACTTTTAATGACTGCTTTTACTTCATTGGGTGTTATAGGACTATTCAGATAGCTTACCTGATCTTGATTTAGCTTTGGTAATTGGTATATGTCTAGAAAATCATCCATTTCATTTAGATTTTAGACAGGCTTTTGAAGTAAGACCTAATAATTCTTTAAATTTTCTTAGTGCCTGTTGTCATCTCCCTTTTCATTTCTGATTTTGTTAATTTGGGTACTATCTCTCTGTCTTTTATTTAGCTTGGCTAAGGGTATGTTTATCTTGTTGATTTTCTTGAAGAATCAGCTCTTGGTTTTGTTGATTCATTGTCCTGTGTTCTTTGTTTCTAATTGATTGATTTTAGCCCTGAGTTTAATTATTTCCTGTTGTCTACTCCTCCTGGGTGTGTTTGCTTCTTCTTTTTTTCTAGACCCTTCAGATATACTTTTAAATCATTAGTATGAGTACTTTCCAATTTCTTTTTGAGAGCACTTAGTGCTATGAACTTTCTTCTTAGCACTGCTTTCATAGTGTCCCATAACTTTGGGTATGCTGTGCCCTCATTTTCATTGACTTCTAGGACATCTTTAATTTCTTTCTTCCTTTCTTCCCTGACCACTGATCACTGAGTAAAGAGTTGTTCAGTGTCTGTGAATATGTAGGCTTTCTGTTGTTGTTGAACTCCAGCTTTAATCCATGGTAATCTGAGAAAATGCATGGGGTTATTTCAATCTTCTTATATCTATTAAGACTTGCTTTGTGACCAGTTGTATGGTCTATTTTTGAGAAGGTTTCATGAGTTGCTGATAAGAATGTGTATTCCTTTGTGTTTTGATGAAATGTTCTATAGATATCTTTTATGTCCATTTGAATCATAACCTCTGTTAGTTTCATTATATCTCTGTTTAGTTTCTGTCTCAATGGTGACAATGGGGTATTGACGTCTTGTGTGGGGTTCAATATGTAATTTAAGCTTTTGTCATGTTTATTTTATCAATGTGTGTACCCTTGCATTTATGGCATAGATGTTCAGAATTGAGATGTCCTCTTGGTGGATTTTTCCTATGACACATATGAAGTGTCTTTCCCTTCTCTTTTGATTGATTTCAGTTGAAAGTTCATTGTATTAGATATTAGATTGGTGGCTACTCCAGTTTGTTTCTTGGGTCTATTTGCTTGGATAACTTTTATTCTGAAATAATTACTATCTTTGTTGCTGAGATGTGTTTCTTGCATACAGTAGATTGATAGATTCTGTTTATATCCATTCTATTGGCCTGTGTCTTTTTTTATGGGGAATTGAATCCATTGATTCATTCATTGATCTTGACAGATATTAATGACTAATGATTCCTGTTATTTTTATATTGGTGGTGGTTGAATGTGTGTGTGTGTGTGTGTGTGTGTGTGTGTGTGTGTGTGTATGTGTGTGTGTGTGTGTTTCTCAATAAAAGAGAAATAAAACCAATAAAAGGTTTTAATAGTGTGAAATTGTTAATTTCTTGTGTATTCTTAAGTGTAGTAGGTTTCGTTGGGCTGGAGTTTTCCTTCTAGTATCCTCTGTAGATCTGGGTTAGTGGAAAGGAATTGTTTAAATTTGGTTTTGTCATGGAATATTTTTGTTTCTCCGTCTAGGTTGATTAAAAGATTGGCTGAGTATAGTAGTCTGGGTTGGCATCTGTGGTCTCTTAAGGTCTGTAAGACATCTGCCCAGGCCCTTCTAGCTTTTAGAGTCTCATACGAGAAATCAGTTGTAATTCTTGTAGGTCTCCCTTGTTACTTGGCCTTTTTCTTTTGCTGCTTTTAAAATTTTTTGTTCTGTATAGTGTTCTATTACTATATGGCAGATAATTTTCTTTTCTGTTTTAATCTGTCTGATGTTTTGTAAGCTTCTTGTACCTTGATAAGTATCTCTTTCTTTAGATTTGGGAAATTTTCTTCTATGATTTTGTTGAAGACGTTTCTCTGGGTCTTTGAGTTAGGAATCTTCTCCTTCTTCTAGTCCTATTATTCTTAGGTTTGTTCTTCCCTATTATCCTGTATTTCCTGGATGTTTTGTGTCATGAACATTTTAGATTTTGCATTTTCTTTGACTGATGTATTGGTTTCTTCTATTGTATCTTCTACACCTGAGAGTCTCTCTTCCATCTCTTGTATTCTGTTGGTGATGCTTATGTCTGCAGTTCCTGTTTTCTTTCCTAGGTTTTCCATCTCCATGATTACCTTAGTTTGTGTTCTCTTTATTGCTTCTATTTCCCTTTTCAGGTCTTGGACAGTTTTATTCATATCCTTTACCTGTTTGATTTTATTTTCCTGTATTTCTTTATATTTATTTGCTTCCTCTTAATGCTTCTACTGCTTGAATGTATTTTCCGGTATTTCTTTAAGGAATTTATTCATGTCCTCTTTAACGGTCTTTATTATCTTTATTAAATAACAAATAGAAGACAACATGTTGGCAAGGATTTTAGAGAAAATGGAGCATTGGTCCATTGTTAGTAGCATTGTAACATGTGTAAGAATATAGAAAGAAGTATGGAGTTCCCTTTAAAAATTTGAACATCGAACTGCCAAATGATTTAGCAATCTCACTTCTGGACATAGATCCAAAAGAGTCAGAGGCAGAACATTAAAGAAATCCCTGCATATCTTCTACTGAAGGACTATTCCCAGTAAACAAGAGATTTAGTGTTCCGTCCAGGCTCATGTACTGCAATATTTGAATGCCAGCTGGTGGGGAATTGTGTAACCCTTGAGATGTGGATCTAACTGAGGAAGTAGTCACTGGGAGAAGGGTGTAGATTGCAAAAAACAAAACTTTCATCTCCAGGAGAATATCAGATAGTTTAGTCTGTAATATAATACGGCTGAACAACCTGGGTGCACAGACTTAAGTTACCCCAAAAACCATGTACCAATGTGGCAACAGTTTCAAGAATTTTTTTAAATATTTGTCTATTTATTATGTATACATCATACAGTGTTCTGCTTGCATGCATGCCTGCAGGCCAGAAGAGAGCATCAGATCTCAATACAGATGGTTGTGAGACACCATGTGGTTCCTGGGAATTGAACTCAGGACCTCTGGAAGAGCAATCAGTGCTCTTAACCACCAAGCCATCTCTTCAGCCCAAGAATTTTTATGGTAATAAAATAAAATCACAAATTAAGGCAATTTTCTAATACATTGGTGGGAATGTTGGATAGGCAGTTACAGCAAAGTGGGGGAACCCCTCTATCTGCCTCAGATGATATCTGATGACAGTCTTACCCTCTGGGTTGGTAGAGGTTAGGGGACTGTTATATTCCAAAAGGACTTTACCTTATAGTCATGGGCTATTAGGTGGATGATGCATGGCTCTGAAGAAGGCATAAAGTAGTCTAATGTTTCCCTAGACTTGGAACATTACAGCTCCCCATTACCATGAGAATTCTCCCAGTCAGTTGACCCATCCAGCGGGTCCAGTTATTCAGGGTTCCGAAGGGGCGCTACCCTTGGGCCAATGGGGGGGCGAGAGAAGAAGGAGACCAAGCAAGATTCTATTGTCAAGGTCTCGTTTATTGAGAGAAATGTACAGCATTTAAAGCTCTGAGGCAGGAATAGAAGTGGGAACTGAAGCTTAGGGTGGGGGAGTTTGGGAAGTGCCCAAGGATATAGGGTGAATCACAAAACTTCAAGATATCCTCCTTAAACAAAGAGGCAACAGTCTTCTGGGGACATGTTCTTTGAAAAGGTCGAACCCTTCTCAGGAATCTGCTCAGGGACATCGGTGTTTTGCTCAGGCTGAAACATCCTGTGATTGCTCCCGGGGTCTTCCTGGGAGAGACTTTTGTCCCACAATCTCATAATCTTACAGCAGCCACCTGAGCTTCTGTGGCCATGCAGCCCAGAGTCACGTAGCCACCTTGAGCTATGCAGTCATAAAGTGGCCAGGCCAAAATCTAATACGGCTCCCTACAGTCAGTCACCATTATAGAATCTTTAATACAGGTGCAGCTCTTTTCTTCCCTAGGAACTTCAGGTCATACAACCTTACAATTTGTAGTTTAATGATATTTCTTGGTCCATCGAGATGTAAACAAGTATCTTCATGCTTCTGCCACTACAGTGATAAGCTGCCATTATGCCATGCCTACCCTGCCATGATGCACTGTACCCTCAAACCAAGAGGCAAAGCAAAATTGTCCTTCTTTACATTGCTTCTTGTCAGGCCTGCCACCACAGAAAACTGACACTAGGAAGTGAGGTTCCTGATGTCATTAACCTGACCAGGCGGTTTATAGACATTTGGAAGGGGTCTGTGGGAGAAATGGAAAGAGTTGGCTCTGTAGGCTAGAGCAGCCCTAGAGTTCAATTGGCTGTTCTGGTGGGATATTACAGGTTGAGACTGTCAACCAAGTCTGTGAAGTTTCAAAAAGATTCTTACAGGAACTGGAGTAGAGGTCATTAATGTTACAGTTGGCATAGAGTCTGGCTACCACACAGCCTGTATTCTAAAAATTTGAGCGAGGCTGAAATTTTAAAATATTTAAATTGAATTTTAATATTCTGCTGTGCATGAAGCTGTAAAAGTGAAGCCTATATTACAATGGAAATCAGAAACCCAGGAAATTTGCCAATTCAGGAAGCTGCAGTTACTGGATGGAAATGGCCCAAGAGAGGAACTACAGCTGTTGCAGGCCACAGAGCAGGAGGAACAGGGCTAATTGAGCCCACAGGAGCACAGGTGATGTCATCATCAGTCCCAAACACCAGACATGGAGCTGCAGGGTGTTTTTGTGTTTGTCCTGTTGGAGTTCAGTCTTAATTTGCGCTGATATTTTCTGGCTGTGTCTATTTCTTCCTTTAGTAATGGAAATGTGTGTTCTGTGCCATTGTGTGCTGGAGAGAAGTGAGTCCCCTTTTGATTTAATAGGGGTTAGCAAGAGAGATTACCTTGAGCTTTCAGAAGAGACTTTGGACCTTTTCGATAATATTTAAGCCATTAGGTCCCCGGGATTTTTAAACTTGGGCTGAATGCATTTGTATTATCAGAGGACCATGTACTTATGGAGGCCACGGCAGCATGTTATTATTTAGTTGTAAACTATCTGCCAGTGGCTCATGCCTAAGGCATTGAATATTGGATCTCTAGTTGATAGTGGTATTTGGGGGGGGGGGAAGTTATGGAACCTTTGGGAGGTGGGACCTAGCTGGAGGAAGTGAGTCTGGGGGATGAGCCTTGAGGTATAGGCTGGCCTCACTTCCTGTGTCTTTCTGCTTTCTTAGACCAACAAGATTTGAACAAATGGCCCCATATTCCCACGAGCACAGCCGGGATTGGCGTCTACTACTCTCCCTTCTCTGCCTTGATTACCTTCGAAATGTGAGGCAGAATAAGTCCTTCCTCTGTTAAGTTGCTTCTTGTCAGGTAGTATGTCACTTAGAGAGAAAGATTTAACCAAAGATCCACTACAGGGCTGGCAAAGGAGCTCAGTGGGCAAAGGTGCTTGCTGTAAAAACCTGATAGCCTGAGTTCAGTCCTCGGAATCTACAGAAAGGTAAATGGAGAGAAATGTCATCTGATGCTCACACGAACACTGTGGTGTGGGTGTCCCCCTTCAATCAAAAAATATTATCCATCACAGGTAAATGGCTAAGCAAAGTGTTGTAGAAGCAGACAGCACACAGCAGAATATTATGTAGCCTTAAAAAGCAAGGAACTTCTCAGGCTGGGTATGGTAGCCCACACCTTCATTCCCAGCACTGGAGAGGCAGAGGCAGAGGCAGAGGCAGAGGCAGAGGCAGAGGCAGAGGCAGAGGCAGAGGCAGAGGCAGAGGCAGAGGCAGAGGCAGAGGCAGAGGCAGGGGCAGGGGCAGGGGCAGGGGCAGGGACAGGGGCAGGGGCAGAGGGAGGGGCAGAGGGAGGGGCAGAGGGGCAGAGGGGCAGGGACAGAGGGGCATAGGGGCAGAGGGGCATAGGGGCAGAGGGGCAGAGGGGCAGAGGCAGGTGGATCTCAGGGACCTCCGTGCCCACCTGGGCTGCATAGTAAGAACCTGTCTAAAAAATGTCAGATTCAGTCCTGAAATACTGAATGATCAAAATTTCTTTATCAGTTCCAAAAGCCACCTATAATTTGTGGTTTCTCATGCTGTAGTGCCTGGGAAGGGTTGAACTTCCCAAAACCAGACAGGAACTGATCTGATGCAACTTACAGCAGGCAGGGTCTTTGAGCTAGCTCAGGCCCCTCCAATGCATCACCACCATGCAGGATAGTTTTGGTGGCGGGGGCGCACTGAATATCTATTGGGGCAAGACTTTATAGTAAGCAGCAAGCAGGGAGTATGTGTGCAAGCATCTGATTGGAGAGCTACTGCGGTCTCTAACATAATTGGTTGGTGCTAGGAGTCACATCATAAACTTCATTTCTGCTCCCCTCTGCATTGGTGACCATTAGGCAGGGAGTGAAGGTGCAGGCTTGTTGGGGGAATAACTTGGAGATGCTGGTCTTGTTGGGGATTAGCCTAGAGACTGGAGCTAGGCATGGGTTTTGTTGGGGGACAACTTGGAAACTAATGATAGGTACCAACCAGCCTGCTAGTTTACCTGAGTTCAAACCTAGATCAGGTTCTCTAAAATGGAGTCTGAACTTAAGATTTGGCCTCTCAACGCAATCCTTGTTCTTCAGCTTCCCCAAGTAAACAGGAGCAGTTTTGGAGATGGGAAGGTCCAGCACAAATGTCTGAGCCAGCTGTGGCACGTTTAGACTGGACCTGCTACCAGGCCCAACCTGATAAAATAAGAAATGAGACCACACAGGTCTCTTCCACTTCACAACATAGAGTACATCTCGGCCACTTTGTTACCCTGACTGTGAGGCTTTAAATATGTGGCCAACAGCAAAAGAGACCTGTTGCCATCTTACGGAGCCGGGCAAGACCATTTGGTTTGTTGTTCTTTGCCATTCTTAATTTTCTGATGAACTTACTTCTGTTCTTGGTTGGCTCTCGTGTTACTTGTGCTTGATGACAGCTATTGAGAGCATCCCTGCTTCCTTTAAAGGCTTCACTATTTCCTTCTAGCTTACTCTGAATCCGAATCCAGTGTCAGGAGTGATCCACAGTGCTCTCTAGTGGTAGGTTAGCGTTCCACAGTCTTGGGTGGCCTTCCAGGGCTTTACTTCTTTTTTATTTCTTTATTTTTATTTTTTAATTGCGTTTTAATTTACATTTTAAATGCTATCCCATTTCCCGGTTTCCCCTCCAGAAACCTGCTATCCCACCCCTCTGCTTCTATGAGGGTGCTCCCTTACCCACCTACCCCCTCATTCCTGCCTCCCCACCCTGACATTCCCCTACACTGGGGCATCGAGCCTTGACAGGACCAAGGACCTCTCCTCCCATTGATGCCCAACAAGGCCATCCTCTGTTACGTATGCAGCTGGAGCCGTAGGTCCATCCCTGTGTTCTCTTGGGATGGTGGTTTGGTCCCTGGGAGCTCTGGAGGGTCTGGTTGGTTGGTATTGTTGTTTTTAGGGGGTTGCAAACCCCCTCAGCTACTTCGGCCTATTCTCTAACTCCTCCAATGGGGATCCTGTTCTCAGTTCAACGGTTGGCTGCGAGCATCCGCCTCTGTATTTGTCATGCTCTGGCAGAGCCTCTCAGGAGACAGCTATTTCAGGCCCCTGTCAGCATGTACTTCTCGGCATTTGCAACATAGTCTGGGTTTTGTGGCTGTTAGACTAGTCATGTCTACAGAGTTGCACCATGACACCTGTTCAAATTAGAAGTGGCTTGAGGACTGGGCCACCACTGGGTGAGTGGGTAGGAGAAGGGAAGTAGCCAAGGCAATAGGGCCAACCATTCTGTAGGTGGGGCCATCTCTGCCTTCAGGAGAAGCCCGTCCTTCTGCATCATTCTCGGTGGTTTGCTCTACTGCTGGACCACTTTCCTTCCCAGGTCCTTCTCTTCCTTAACATGCAAAGGATGGAATTCCTCAGGTTTCCATCCGCAGCCACAGTCTCTCCAGATGATCACAGTCATTCCAGCTGCAGGTTTCCACCTGTGTCAGCCTCATGGTGTCTCAACTCTCCTCAGCTCCTCATGTTCCAGTGCTCAGCCATGTCCCCTCAAGGGCTCCCTAGGTGCAGCTCAAACTCATCCTGTTAAACTGTAACCCATCATCCAACCACACCCTGCTCCTTCTATGGAACTTCCATTAAATATAACACGCTGTGCACACCACAGACCTAAGCCTCCATCCTGTTTTTGTCTCTCATCTCCCAAGTCTATCCTTAGTCTAATGGACGCTCATTTGAAGTTTAATTTTTTTCTGTCCTGTAAGGTCTACCCAATATACCAAATGGGTGTATTAGGATGTTGGTCTTTTTTTTTTTTTAATGGCCATATAAGAGGAAGTGTTGAAGGGTGCCGCCCAGCTCCATGAAGATCCTTAAAGTAGGGGAGAAAAGCTGCCCACTCATGGAAACATGGACCTATTTTTCTTCTGTAAGAAGGAACCAAACTGAAGCCATTTTAAATAAGACTTCCATATTGAAGAGTGGCCAAGTAAAGTTGAAGTTCCCAAGACCTCCTTGGGTAGCTGACACCGTGCTTGGCAGAGGGAGACATGTACATGCATAACTGACATTCTGGTTGGCGAATTGAGACACGAATGCTAAGGCATGTTGCCCTGCCGTGGTTGAGGTTGAATGAACCAACCAACGAGAACCAAGCATACCACAGAGGAATGTTTCTAGGAAAGTATGCTATCCCTAGCATCCTGATGGATGGGAAAATGTAACTGGAACTTGGCACAGATGTTTGAGGATTTCCAGCTTAAAAGCTCTGTGACATTCTGGCTTGGGGGCCACAGTTCAGCTCCCAAGTCTGTTCTGTATCCCCAACCAATCAAGAGATGCTGGATTACGATAACTTTTTTGTTATCGCCATAGACCTGGTACTTGAGTTGTGTTGGATCTAAGCAGACCCCATAACTCTTCTCATCGAAGCAGAGGCTAATAAATAATCAGCATTACTGTCAAGGAAGTGCTGACCCCCTTCCCACCCAGGAGAGCAAGGGAGCCAAGGAAACAAATGCCTGAAAATCTTACATCCTTGTGACGGTAATGTTGTCAGTTTGACAGGCTCTCCTAGGAGATTCACCGTGAGGTTCATCTGTGAGGCCTTATTTACCTCTGGGCATGCCCATGAGGGATTATGTTAATTAGTTTAATTAAGGCCAGAGGGCCTAACTTGTAAGGGGGAGCATCACTCCCTGGGCTGGGGTGTATCCAACAGAGAAGGACTGAACTTGAACACATCCTCCTGCTTCCGTCTTCCTTACACTCTTCATGTCAGGAAATCACTTTGTTTTGTTTTTTTTTAATTGATTCTTTGCAGGTTTCTAGCCGTTTGCTCTCACTTAAAAATGAGGATCTAAGTCTGTGGCTTGCATCTCCCTCAGTGCTGGGATGGTGGATGTGAGCTGCCAACCTGGCTTCACCCCTTCTTCTTAGACAGGTACAGTCCAGTCCCAATGGACAAGACTCTCTATCATCATGGCCTCCTTATGCTCCATTACATCCTGTTTTTTTATTGGATATTTTTATTTACATTTCAAATGTTATTCCCTTTCCCAGTTTCCCATCCATAATCCCCCCATCCCATCCTGCTCCCCTTCTTCTATAAGGGTGTTTCCCCTCCCCAACCACCCGCTTCCTACTTCTCCTCCCTGACGTTCTCCTACACTGGGGGGGTCCAGCCACGGCAGGACCAAGGGCTTCTCCTCTCATTGGTGCCTAACAAGACCACCCTCTGCTACATATGCAGCTGGAGCCATGGGGCTGTCCATGTGTACTCTTTGGGTCGTGGTTTAGTCCCTGGGAGCTCTGGTTGGTTGGTATTGTTGTTTTTATGGGGTTGCAGCCCCTTCAGCTCCTTTGTTACTTCCTAAGTCTCACCTCCAAATACCATATGGTTCTCAACCTTCCTAACGCTGAGACACCTTCCATACAGTTGTTCCTCATGCTGTGGTGACCCCCAACCATAAAATTACTTTGGTTGCCACTCCATTAAACTATAATTTTGCTACTGCTGTGAATTGTAATGTAAATATCTGATGTTTCCCATGGTTTCAGGTGACCCCTGAGAAAAGAACATTCATTCCCAAAGGGGTCTCGACCCACAGGTTGAGAGCCCACTGCCATAAATGGATAAAGCTTCTCCTTTACTAACTCAGAATAGAGAGTCAACTTCAACAAAGGTCTTGATAGGGAACCTAGAGGACATAGCAATGGCTATGGAATTTTTTATGTTTTAAAAGTTTACCCAGTACCTGTATCAATATATTTTACATCGATGGAATCTGGTAGCGACCACACTCTAAGCATTCTTGATCCCAGTGTCTTTCAACCAGCATGATAAAGGATGGTTTACATTGTAAGTGACACTGGGGGAATCTTTGTTTTAAACTTTGAATGAAACTGGCCAAGGGTCAGGCCTGTCTCCTGGGCAAGGAGACACAGCATTGCCTCTGCTAGAAGTTCTCATTTGAAAGGCACTCATGGGTAAGACCATGCCTGGAGAACACACCTATGAGGTAAGGAAGGCTGACGTGAGTGCTGCTCACAGGTGGTTGCCCTGGAAGGGGAGAGGGTCTCTGCAGACAAAGCTCGTTTGGATCACCTTACCCACAAGCACTAAGTGTGTGGCGTTGAGTGATACTTGGTATCGTGCTTGCTTCTTGCACTAAAGCCGTCTCCTTCTGACACCTTTAGTTTCTATTCATTTTAATACCAGGGCACATAGACACTAACAGCTATATCTTTATTTTCTAAGATTCATGTACTTTTCTATTGCAAGTCAGCTGTGAACAAAGGCATCGGGAGCGTGTACTCAGTGCTGGACCAGTTGTGATGAGTTGCCCTACACGAACATGAAGCTGGGACACTCAGAGACTCGAAGGCAAAGTTCAGACACTGAAGACAGCACACAACAGCTAAGCATAGTTCAGGAGCTCATCCGCTAGTCACACTCTTTTTGAGGCTTACTTTTGGAAGTACAGAACAAAAATCCATCCTGAAAGAGAAGAGGTTGACAAGATTATTCTGGAAGTTTCTTCCCTTGTGGATCTTGACGTCTCCCCTCTTTAGGAAATACCTGTATCTAGAGATCAGACTAGGAATGAAACCTCGAGGGGAGAGAAATGAGCCCCCCAATGGCTCCCTTTTAAAGTTTTCCCTTAGTATAAAGTAATTTTCCCTTTACTTAAACCCAAGACCCAACCAAGCTCTCCTTTCTCAGTTCCTTCCCCACTTTCTTTTTCCATTCTTCAGGTAAAATCCAAACATGCTCATCCCTGTGACGTTTGAAGTTTATTTAGAAAAAGAAACTATTCATTTATTATTATGGGGACAAGCCTATACCACAGTGCACACATGGAGGTCAGAGGTCAACTTTGTGCAATCAATTTTCCCCTTCCACATTTACTTGGGTTCTGGGGATCAAACTCAGGTTTTGAAGCTCAAACGGAATGCACCTTTACCACACTGCTGGTGGCCCTGCCACGGAGCCAGGAGTCACGCAACTGGGCAGGGGGAGCAGAGTAAGAGTGAGGTAGAGGCATAGCCAAACCCCCAAAATCTCATTTGGAGACCGTCAGGAATAGGACCGTTCCTTCCCTGCTCTGGGCCTGTTTGTCCAGGTGCATGTAGCCTTTACACTCCCCACCTCTGCCAACCCCGAGGCAGTCCTTTAGCCTGGAAGCCAGGTTACAGGTTAAACTTCCTCTCTCCTTAGAAGGTCATATCCCTCAAGCACCTGGAATTCCTCTTCAGGCAAATAAGGCATTTCCAGAACCCTGGCTCTGGCCAGTGGTGTTCATTCACCTTGAAAGCCTCTACCCACCCCCCAAAGGTTTAAATAGCCCTGTTTCCCCGCCAGAACAGGCGCTGCACTGGGTAGCACCCTGTGATAATGGTTTGCATATTACTGGGAGGCTGTGTCTAGGAATTGCAGCAACTCATGCCTTCTGCAATTGTTACACGTTAGGAAGAGTGCCATAAGGTGTAGGGGGAGGCTGTGCAGTTGAGGTGGCTGAAGAGAGTCCACTTGAACCTGGCTTTCTGTAAAGGCTTATCAGGCTGAGGACACAAGGAATTCTTCGACTGCAGCTAGTTTCCTTCCAGTCAAACTTACCAGGCTAAGCTTCTTAAATCTTGGCTTCCATTACTCTCAGTCCGTTCAGCTCGCCCTAGGCTCTCATGTGCCTCTACCTGCAGTTCTAACTTTGTCATCTACAACTTTTCCTGTTTGAGCATCCTGCTCTCTGTAAGTCATGCTGTTGAGTCAAAATAGGAATTTGTCTAGAGTTTTTGCTGCCCACCCTTCCAGGATGTGAACCCATCACCCTAGGTCATTACAGTACCTGCTCCAGACTTCTTAATGTCTTCTTGTTACAACGGATAGCTTTCTTCCAATCTTTTGACGTGGCCTTTCCCCCTTTCTTTAAAAACTCCTTTACAGTCAGCCAAGCTCCCGCCTCATTCTGAATGCACTTTTCTGAGGATCCTGTAAGAAAAAGACAGGCCATTCTAGGACCCACCTGGATCCTCTGTGACTTTACCTTTGAGCCTCCTCACTATGGCTCTCCCCCTTCCCAGGGCAAGAGGAGATTCTTTTGGGGTGGGAGCAGAGGCTCCCTCCCAGCCTCAGGGGACCATAATCCCTACAGGCCATTGAGGGAGCGGGAGACACCGCAGGGACAGTGTTCACTTCACAGGGCTTGTAGGCAGCTCCGTAGGAAAGTCTACAAACTCCTTCTTGGGAATCCTTTTTGTTGTAGCTTTTGTTTTTTTTTCCCCTTGTAGCCTGGCTAGCGGGATCTGCTTCTTGACAAGTTACCCAATGGGCACACTCTTCCCTTTTCAGCCCACCCATCATCCAGGGACCAGAGAACATCAGAAGAACAGGCACTCACCTTGCTTCAGTTTCTCTTTGAACAAAGTCCCTCTGGCCTCACCACAGGTCACAGAGAGTGTAGGAGAGAGAAAATCCACAGCATCGTCCTTGGACTTTTCTGGAACTGGGAGAAGAAACAGACTTTGGTAAGTGAAGTGATCTGCACTGAGAGATGAGGTCCACCGTCACTGCCCAACTCTGGATGGTTCAGGATGAGTCTGCTGAGTGCACCTGGAAAGATCTGGCAGCTCAGCGCCTCAGAGCAGGGATCTCAGGTTAAGATTCGATCGAAATATTTGTGAAAGGGTTTAAAACAGCTGTTGGTAGTTCCTGCTTCCTTCCCCTCCAACCTCATGGTGGAGGCGTGGAGAGTTCATGCAGGGCTGTCTCTTGGAGACAGAGGAAAATGCCGTAAATGTGTGTCGAGTTTGAGGTTGATATAAGAGAAGAACAATGCACCGTGTGTGTGTGTGTGTGTGTGTGTGTGTGTGTGTGTGTGTGTGTGTGTGTGTGTGTGTAAAAGGAAAGAATGGTGTTGATATGAAGATGCTAATTACCATTAATTACTTTGGAAAGATGGCTCCAGGGGTGTTATGCCATGGAGCTCCCAGGAACAGAGGGCATGGATCTAAGTTGCCTCAAAGAGTGTCCAGCTTTGGAGGAGCCAGGCCAGCCTCCAGGTTAGCGAGTGGATAAAGGTGTGGGCTGGTTTGTCCCACCACTGTCTCCAGCATCCTTTCAAATCCAGCACAGTAGATGAGAATCTGGAGCGAGGCAGATTCTCCTCAGCTCTGCAGCTTCTTGGAAGAACCACTGAGGTTGCCGCTGTTACCAACTTCAGTGGGCGGTTTGCCCCTATCAGATCCTAATTTGATGGAGAAGCAGAGTGACAGGTAACCCTGAACTACTATTCTAAACCCTGTGGGGTGGGCAGATTAGCATAGTGTGGGGGATCTTCCTCGGTTCTCTGTCTCCATGGAAACGCCTTTGCTAATTCCCTATAGTAAGTATAGCTGTAAAGAAGACAGACGTCCTGAATATGCTCACAACAGATGAGGGGGTAGTGGGGGTGTGGGAGTGCTGTGAGCAACAAGTTACCATGCAGGGTCAGGCTACGAGTATTACCCCCTCTTTTGCCTGTTGCAGGTACCTCTTGTATCCCAAATGCAATGGGCCTTTAGTTCTGAGGACTTCTGAAGCCACATCTTCTGGTGACTTCTCACTGGTGCTGAGTTTGGCCTCATTTGCCCACTTCAGTTCAAGGCCTTTAACGATGGAACCTGAGGGGCAGCCTGTGTGTGATGACTTCAGCACCAGCCAGCCTTATTCTAAGGGAGCTGCGGCAGCTGGTTTAGGCCCTCATTAGCGTGAGCAAACAACCGGGAGCATGCAAGGAAGCAATTAAAGATAAAAAACAATTTCCTGATGTGAAAAGCTTCTATGGAGGAAGGCTGATAAGGAAGGGGAGAAATGGAATGGAAAAAAACCCCTAATTAGTCACCCAAAGACCAGCTCATGGATGCTTCCAAAACACAGGGAGACATGCTAAGGTGATGGTTACACCCAAGAAGGTGAAACACCAGGGATGACCTGTGCACTTTATGACCCATGGACCAAGGGGGAGGGTGGAAGTGGGGTGGCTGGAGGTGTCCTAGACAGATTAAGAACATCAAGAACTGCATCATTCATTCCGGCAAAAAGAAGGCAAGGATCATCCATGTAATACATGGGGTGAGTGGCTCAGACGTGGGGACAGTGAGGAACAGTGACAGTGTGTGAGGAACTGGCCCAGGATGCAGACGAGTTCTTTCTCTGTCATCCAAAATGTCTCAACAGGAGGAAGGTGCCAGTTGATGGGGTGTGTGGCGCCTCCTAGGTTGCCCATGCTCCAGCGGATGGCTCCATACCCAGAATTAATTGGATTCAGTGAGAGATGAACATGGGAGGGGGATGTGCCGGAAGTCAGGGGAAGCTGTAGGAGGAAAGAGGAAGTGGGCTTGACCAAAGCAGACTGTATATATGCATGACTTTTTTGAGACAGGGGCTCTCCGTGTAACGGTCCTGGCTGTCCTGGAACTTACTATGTAGACCATGCAGGCCTCAAACTCAGAGATCAGCCTGCCTCTGCATGTATGATTTTTTTTTTTGGCTTTGAAGATTTATTTATTTATTTTGTATATGAGTACAC
Organism: Rattus norvegicus; assembly: GCF_021556685.1. Taxonomy (NCBI): domain Eukaryota; kingdom Metazoa; phylum Chordata; class Mammalia; order Rodentia; family Muridae; genus Rattus; species Rattus norvegicus. The sequence continues at coordinate 101,314,627 of NC_141542.1, forward strand.
TGTAGCTGTCTTCAGACACACCAGAAGAAGGCATCAGATCCCATTACAGATGGTTGTGAGCCACCATGTGGTTGCTGGGAATTGAACTCAGGACCTCTGGAAGAGTAGTCAGTGCTCTTAGCCGCTGAGTCATCTCTCCAGCCCCATGTATGACATTTTTAAAGGATAAAGGAACGTATAGTTTTTAAAATGCTAAAATTGGCTCAGTAATACTCCTAATAGTGCAAGCACCCTAGGCCAACCTAGAAGTCATAGCTCATGGTAGACGCTAAGCCGAGGGACAACAGTCAGCATAAGCCTGGGTTCCTGCTTCCTCAAGTGTTTCATAAAAAAGGACTAAAGAGGCATCTGGGATTTTTCGCTTTTTCATTGTAAAGACAAAAAGCATTCAGAAGCACCTACGTGGATCTTAGCTCCTTTGAATCTTTTACCTTTTTACTTGAGTCCGATCATGACGATCAGATGGCAATACGATGGGCAAGCGCTTTGTTAATATACCAACTTATCTCATCCGAGCAAGCCTCTGCATAAGGTCCCGGAGAAACAATCCGCCGTAAGCGCAGTTCAAGAACATTCCAGCAGAGGGCAGCATAGTCCTTGGTACGGACATTCATAGTGTTCTGGCATCCTCCTTGTTCTGATTCGTTAGTTGTTTAAGTATAAACAGAGGCACAGAGGAGCCGGACACAGGACAGAAAACAAGACTGATCCACTCCTGACTTCAAATGCCTCTCACACAGTAAACAGGAGGCACACAGACAACTAACCAAAACTCTGAAAGAGCCGTGACGAGAACTCCCTGACAGCAAGTTACATGTTGGAGACGTATGCCCTGCCCCTGCCCCTGCCCCTGCCCCTGCCCCTGCCCCTCCCCCGCCCCCGCCCCCGCCCCTGCCTTGAAGGTAATTCCTTGTAGAAGCGATACTTATTTAAGGTAGTTCATATGGGTGTGGAGCAGAGAGGGAGCAGGAAGTTGAGATTTGTGGTGAGTATGAGGAAGAGGTGGTAGTGGTGGGGAGCACACTGTGCTCCGCGCTAGCTCGATAGGGATTAGTCTGCGGCCTGTCTTAGGAAAGGACAATTATAATGCTGACTAAGAAAAGCCAAAAGGAAGAACTGGAATCAGCAAAGCAGTGAGATGCTGGCTGCTACTGGGAACTGGGAGAGTGTCCGAGTTGCAGGAAAGCACGGAACATGGATGAGAATCCCCAGTGGTCTGCAAACCCCGGTTGTTCAAATAAAAATAAAGGAATAAAGAGAAAGGCAGAGGGAGAGGAAGGGGAGGAGAGAGATTGTGGGGGAAAAATAGAAGACCTCAGAGCTACGTAGGTGCTTGTTTCTTAAGGTAAGCAGTAGCTTTTGTGGGCCAGAGATGCGTGGTGGGACCAAGAGTTAGCGCTGATAGTAATGGGGCTTGCTATGTAAATCTGGCAATTTTAATCGGATTCCAGGAGCTCAAATAAAGGTGCAAGGAGAGACCAAACTCTGCAAAACTCATTCTCTAACCGCCGCATGCACCCTTTGGCCCACAAGTCCTTTCATAACGGTGCAGGTTGCTTATGTGTAGTGTTATGTCTGTATGTGGGTGTTTTGTTTTGCTTGCATGTTTAGCTGTGTACCACAATCATGCCTAGTGCTCCTGGATGCCAGAAGAAGTCATTGTATCCCCTAGAGCTGGAATTTAGGACAGTTTCTAGCCACCATGTGGATGCTGGGAGTCTGAAAAAGCAGCCAGTACTCTTAACTTCTGAGCTGTCTGCCCCGAGACTGGATTTCTAGAAACAACCCTGACTCACAAGCTGGAGATTTTCAGTGTAGGGCAAGCAATATTCTCAAGCAGATTCTCAGCAGCAGTGATGCTGTCCTCAGTGGGGGCAAACATTTCCCCCTTTCAGGAGGGGAAAAAGATAACACCACACACACACAGTCCATGCCTGTCTATCAGTAAGTAGTCTTAAGCTATCATGCATGGGAAGGTTGTGGTGGGAAAACAGACACCCAGAGGGCTCCTTGGGCAGTGAAAGCCTGGCTTAGAGAGTGCTGCTGTTAGTGTGGGCGCCTGCTGGCTGCATCCTGAGACCCAGGCTCCCTATCCTTACCGTGTATGGTTCTTCCTGCTGTGTGGGGCCTCTTCTGAGGCCTCTTTCTAGCCCTTGGTTTTGATGCTTCCTTGCTGATCTCTAGAAGAAAAAGGAAGAAATGTTATTCCTTGCCTGTGGACGCTCCATGAGAAGTCTCCCAACCTCACAGGGCCTCTCATACTTCAGAGCCGAGCACTGCAGACTCTAGGCTGCCTCCTCTTCCCAGGGTGGGAAAATGGGAAAGTTAAACATAAAATACTTCTGTCACGTCTCCAGAGTCCACAGTTGGCCGAAGAAGACTGTGTATGGGCCTATGTTGCCAGTTCACTATAAAGTTCAACGCTTTCCAAACGTCTGAGGCCTTATAAAATCTTATTTGAGTAGCAGGTCCATCTGAGATGGGGAGGCAGGTTTAATTTGAGTACTTGGTAGGCAGGGATAAGTGTATCTCTCTGAGTTTGAAGCCAGGCTGATCTCCACAGTGAGTTTGAAGTCAGCTAGGACTACATAAACAAACAAACAAACAAATCACTATATCAAAAAAAAGTAAGGTGGGTAACGATTTTGTTTGTTTGCTTTTGGGAGACACTCGTATGGTTCTTACCATGTGGCTCTGACCGGCCTGAGGCTGAGTATATAGACCAGGCTAGCCTCAAAGAGATTGGATACAAAGAGATCCACCTGCCCCTGCTTCCTAAGTGCTAGGATTATAGGCACGGGCTATGCTATCACGCTCAGCTGGTGTGACATTTTATTTTAACAGAGAGCAACAGTGGCAGAGACATGGATTCAGAGTGTAGCTGACAGGTGATGGGGTAAGAGCACGGGGTGCCCTCACAGAGGACTGGAGTTCCATGTAAGGCTAGACCTTCTCCTCTTCAGCCACAGCAATCCATCAGGTGCATGAGTTCAGAAGCAACTGTTAAGAATCTACCTGTGGGGGCTGGGGATTTAGCTCAGTGGTAGATCGCTTACCTAGGAAGCGCGGGCAAGGTCCTGGGTTCGGTCCCCAGCTCCGAAAAAAAAGAACAAAAAAAAAAAAAAAAAAAAGAATCTACCTGTTTCTCATGAAGCCCAGCATCACTGAGAGCTGTGGGAACACGGACTGACACCTGTCTTCTAATTTTGTTTTTGCTTCAGAAATAATTTTCTCCTACACGGTTGGTTATGTGACCAAATTGTTTCACTTTAAACAAAGCTTTTTTTTTATTGTTTTTAATTGTGAATAAAGGAGAAATATGTAGACATAAACAACACAGACGTGGACCTTGGGAAGTTCTTAGTAATCTTTAAGGTTGCAAAATCTAAAGGGTTGACATGCTCTGCCTTAGGTCTCAGCTGGGGTGACCTGTGGCTGTTTCTTTACCGAAAACTCCTCCTCTGAAGTGGATATTGCTTCTCTTTGCCCCTCTTCTCCCCGACCCTCATTCTCTTAATGTCTCTTTGCTAACACTGAGGTCATGCCCCCCCCCCATGCCAGCTCCAAGAGACCCTCCTGTGCTGAGCCTTTCCAATGGCAGGTGCCACCCTCTGCCTTACCTTGAGAACTGGATGTCTGGGCACAGCGAGTCCTTTCCCTCAGAGTCCTGGTCACTACCTTCACGTTCCTAGTTGAGTCATCCTGATTCAGAGTCCTCTGCCCCACCACCTTGAGCTTCTCCTGAACTCCAGGTCCAGGTGAGGCCACTCCTGGTGAGACAGACTCATGAATGGTTTAAATGGCAGTTCCCAGGACCCACCCTCCCTCCCTCCCTCCCTCCCTCCCTCCCTTCCTTCTTTCCTTTCTTCACAGACTTCGCATTCTACCTCCCTTCCAGATCGCTGTACCTCACTTTTACTGTTTTCTCCTATGTGCACCTCACTTTCTCCCCCCAAAGTCATCACATTCTCCCGCCCCAGGGAGCTCTCATAAGAAGTAACCAGGTAGCCTGGTAGAGCTGGTGCATCCCTTTAATCCCAGCGAGTGGGAGGCAGAGGCAGAGACAGGCAAATCTCTGTGAGCTTTGATTTCTTGAGGTCAGCCTGGTTTACAGAGCAAGTTCCAGGACAGCCCGGGCAACACAAAGAAACCCTGTCTTGAAAAACAAAACCAAACCCAAACCCAAACCCAAACCCAAAACAAAAAATTAGCCAAATAAATATGGAACGATTGGGGATGGGGGGGTGATTTCTGACTGGTTTCTAAGACTCATGAACCACGAGGCCTGGGATACTTCAGGGGGTGAGGAAGGGCCTTCCTTCCATGTAGCTACCCATGTGCAGACAGGCAACATCCAAAGGCCACCAGGCACCTTTTGTGGGTGAAGTAACGAAGGGACAGCCCTATGCCTGCCATTGAAGGCAGCTTCTGGGCGAGCCACCAGAGAGGCTGCGGAGGCCCTGAGGTTCTGCAGTGGGCAGGACTGGTGGAGTAGTGGCCTTCGCTGAGGAGAGGGAGGACAGGGCACTTTTTCCTGTTGGGACTGTGGAAGCTGCCTCCCACAGGACAGCCACACTGCACTGGCAGGAGAGCTCCTCTCAACAGCTTCTCTGGGGCTTTTCCTGTGAATTACCTCTCAGGGCGAGGACCCAGGTTCATTTGCCCTTTTTCTGAAAGTAGCATAGTTTACTTACTCTCCCTTTAGTTGGGAAGGTTGGTTGCCCTCCTAAAGTATGTAAAGAGGAAACCTGATACTCTCTACCCTTCACCTTGGACTGTGTAACCTGCCATCAGGACAGGATTCCAGTCTGCTCCAGTTGTGAAACAAGTCTGGTGAAATTTAAAGCCAGATCACTGCGCTGCCTAGAACTCCTGTGTGCCTATCCAGTAAGTTCAGAACAAGTGGCAACAGATCCACAGCCCTGCCAGAGCCCCCTCCAGCATCCCCCAGCCCTGCCAGAGCCCCCTCCAGCATCCCTTTCAGCATCTTCTTACCCATCATCTTATGTTGAGGGGGCTTTTTTTTCTGCCGTCTTCTTTTGGAATTTGACCAGATGCAACTTTTTCTTTTTCTTGCTAAGAAGAAAAGAGAACAGTCTTTTATAGTCATGTAAAGCTTTCAAACTTTTTTTATTTAAAAAATTAAATTATATTTTTGCTTATTGTGTGTACACGTGTACACTTGTGTGTGTGTGTGTGTGTGTGTGCACATATGTGTGTGTCTTAACCCTAAGCCATCTCTCCAACCTCAACCCCTAACCTTTTTAAAGGATCAACTGGGAAGGAAGGAGAAATCAGAGGTTGAACTAGAAGGAACAAGCTTCAAGGACAGGTATTAAAATGAGAATTCTTTGAATCAGTTATTGGGAAATTAAGCTAGGGTCAGATATTGGTAGGGTATGGATGGCTTTTGGACATGAGAAATGAAGAATTTGAGAAGGGAAAAAAATAACCAGACGTGAGGAGATAAAGACGTAAGTGGCTGGAGTAGTGGATGGCTTGCCTGCTACCCATGATGCCTTGAAGGTATCCAGGATCATGGCAAGATCTGAGGCGGGAGAAAACAGACTTGGAAGGCTTCTAGGAAGCAATGGGGAAGCCAATGGATGGCAGTATCAGATAGATCACAGTGTTTTTATCATCATCGCCATCATCGTCATCATAGTCATCATCAACATCAACATGATATTTTGGGTATGTGGAGGTTGTACACATGTTCTTTGGTTCACATGCAGAGGTCAAGAGTCATTTTGTAGGAGTCGTTTCTGTTCTTCTGCCATATGGATTTCAGGGATCAAATTCAGATCACCAGGCTTGGTGGCAGGGACCTCTAGCCAGCGAGCCAGGACAATAACAGGTTTTAATTGAACGATGACACCTCAGAGTAGACGATGGGAGAAGGCGAGATGGGAGTAGGCAGCCAGGTGGACATCCAACCTGCTTGCTACTGTGAGGTTTAAGTGACGATGACACCTGCATATGACTTACCAGGAAGCGGTGTCCTCCGGGGCGGGGAGGAGAGTGTACCAGTCACACTAAGCAATTGTGGATAGGAGTTCAGTGAATTTGAGCAATGCTTGGGTCAATATGTCTAAGTGCCTTCTTGTCGCCTATACTTTTCACAAGGCCTTTGAGGAAGGCAGAGTGAGAAGAAAACGAGGAAATGCTGTGTCATTGCAGAAACAGGGATGCTGGGATGCGCCGCAGCTAGAACAGGGAGCATGGCACAGGAAAGGATGGCTGTACCTTTCTTGTTTGCAGGTGTGCAGGGAGCTTCCTGGGGCACTTCCGGGTCATTTGGTGCTGGAGAATTATCTTGAACCACTGGCAAAAGAAACAGAATTCACACCAGAAGTCAGAATGGACTGAAGAGAAAGTGCAGAGGAAAGCCAGTTGGAGAACTCGAAGAGCAGGGAGGGAAGCAGGGATCTGCCAGCCCATAGGGCTCCACCTTGACCTGACCCCCTTAGTTTAAGTTTTAAAGTTTTATGTCTATGGGTGTTATGCCTGCATGTGTGTCTGTGTACCACGTGTATGCCTGGCTCCTGCAAAGGCCAGAAGAGGGTGTCAGATACCTTGGGCTTGGAGTTACAGATGGTTGTGAGCGACTATAAAGGTGGTAGGAGTTGAATTCAGATCCTCTGGAAGAGCAGTCAGTGCTCTTAGGCACTGGACCACCTCTCTAGCCCTCACCGCTTTGTTATTGTTACCTATGCATCTGCTAACAGCAAATTCATTATGAAATTTGGCTTGCTTTGATGCAATAAGAAAAACAGAGGGGGCTTGATACCACAATAGGTAAAAAGGTCCATCTCCTTAAGGCTGTCTGTTGTTTATGCAATATTATGAAAATTGTCTTAAATTCTGACTTCTTTAGGGTCAGGTAACTGGGTCACATTGTAAACTGTCTACGGCTTTTGTGGTCATTTCTTTCTTTTCCTATCATTTTAATATCATATATTCTTAGTACTCTGTACTATGTAGAATTGACTAGTACTGAAAGACAGTTCCCTCACTCAGCTGAAGTCAAGGAAGGAGAGCCAGCCACATCAGCGACATCACCCACCGCTGGGGACAAACGGGATTCCTGTCATGCATTTTGTTGAGGCTGTCAGTTTGAGCGTCAGCCATTGCTGTGAGCTCATCACAGCTGCAAGGTCACACAGTCCAGCCCTACCTTGTCCTCTGCTCTCCTGGAGCCCACTACGGTCTCTTGTGGCTCTATTTGGAATCGTCTGCTTGTTGACACCAATCAATCATTTAGAGTCTAAGTCTAGCAGGTGTGAGGGGACTTTCTGATTGGTGGATCCAGAAGTCTGCCTTTCCCGTCCTGCCTCTTTGCCTTCCCCACAACTCTACATCCCAAGCTTGGGTGAGGAGCGGGAAGCTCAGCTGAGATAGAAATAGACAGCCTCATACCAAGAGGACTCCAATGGCTTTTCTTTTTGGTAGGAAAGTGGAGGTGAGCATAAGCTGTCCCAATGAAGACTGCTAAGAGTTAGGTCAGCCTTAACCAGCATTACCATGCATGGTGCCAGGAGAACCCGGAGGCTGTGCTCCTGAGTCATCTCGCTTGTTAGTCTTGGATGTTAAGATGTCTTTGACAACTGGAGGAAGAAGGAAAAGGGTGGGTTACCAAACTGGCTGTCAGGGAGGAGAGTGGATGGTGTACATGCCCAAAAGGAGGACGCTAAAGTCAAAGGCAAGTCACCTGCTTCGGGTCCTGAGGGATGGTGGGGCATCTCTTGAGAGTCTTCCTTATCTTTTCTCTGGTGATCTCTTGAGGACACTGAGCAGAGGGAAGAAAAAGAATTGAGGATTTCAGGATGAGCAGGTGGGGCCAGAGTGGTAAAGAGAACAGTGATTCTAACCAGTAAGGGAGGCAGGTGGCCAGGGGATGGTAGGATACAGAAGGGACTGAATAGTTTAATAGCAGGATTATTTCTTCTTCTTCTTCTTCTTCTTCTTCTTCTTCTTCTTCTTCTTCTTCTTCTTCTTCTTCTTCTTCTTCTATTCTTCTTCTATTCTTCTTCTTCCCCTTCTTCTTCCTCCTTCTCCTCCTCCCCTCCTCCTCCTCTTCTTCTTCTCCTCCTCCCACCTCCTCCTCCTTCTCCTCCTTTTCTCCTTCTTCCTCCTCCTCCTCTTCCTCTTCTTTTGAAAATGTAGATGATGAAATCTTCTATTGACATTACCTTTCCAATTATGTTAACTTATTTGAATGGCAAGTATCAGAGGAGTGGAGGAAAAGTTATTGAGTTCAGGCTCCTTTATTCTCAGTCCTGCAGAGCAAGGAGTCCAGACTGTGTATCTTCGGCAATATCAGGAGTACATCCTGATATAGTTAATGTAACTAAACTTTATTATTATAATAATGGTTTAGGGAAGGCGAGTGGCATAAGTCTGGAAGTTCAATTAGATCTAATAGACATAAAAATTTTATATTTTCTAATAATGTTAATAATAAACATATGTCTTAGAATCTGATTCAACTAAAAATAAATAAAGGGGCTGGGGGTGTAGTGCAGTGGTGCAGTGCTTATTCAGTGTCCAATAGGCCCTCGGTTCTACTCTTAACACACTAAGAAAAGAAAGGGACGAGAAAGGCTGAGACTCAAAGGCTTCTGCATCTAGGGAGGGGAGAGAGGGAGGGAGAGGAGGAAGAGGGGGAGAGGGAGAGAGAGAGAGAGAGAGAGAGAGAGAGAGAGAGAGAGAGAGAGAGCCTTATATCTACCAGGAAAGTGATCTTCCACTGAGCTAAACCCCAGACCCACACCAGCATTTTTGATGGTTGGTTTGCGCTGTGAGTCAAAGGACAGCTCTCTCTGTTTCCCTCCCCTTCTTTCTCCTGAGGTTCCAACCACAGCTTCTCATCTGGCATGTTCATCTCCCTCCACAGCCCAGTCAGTGTCACTTTGCACAGTGCCCGTGGAAGGGCTGGGCATCCTTTGCTGGTCTTCTTTCTGACCATGTATCAGTTGTAGCTGTTGAATTGTTACTGGCAGCTGAAGGAGGGAAAACCCACAGGTTGCAGGGAAGAGGGGGAATGGCCTGAAGCAGCAGTTCTCAACCTGTGGGTTTCGACTTCTTCCGCAAACCTCTTTCTCCAAAAAATATTTACGTTGCGATGCACAGCAGCAGCAAAATTACAGTTATGAAGCAGAAGCAAAAATAACATGATGGTTGGGGATCACCACAACAGAAGGAACTGCATTAGACTGTAGTAGCATTAGGACGGTTGAGAACCACTGGTCTGAAGGCTCAGGAAAGGTGAAGCACCAAAGGAAGGGCAGAAGCCGGAGCGTCCAGGCTTAGGAAGAAGATGCTCTGGGATCCGGGCCTCCCGGGCCACTGGCAGCACTTGCGATTTTCTTAGAAAGGGTTGTATGAAGGTGGCTGCATAGAAAGGAACAGATCAACAAAAGACAGCAATTTGGGGTTCTAATTGACAGGAAGCCAGCATCCTAGGTAGGGTTACAGGCTGTTGGACAGACAGGAGGGCTCTGTTTCTTGCCTGGAGTGGTTTTTCCTTCCCGAATGTAGCCAGGGAGAGGAGCAGCTGGGTGGGAAGGGCTGGGCTGCTCATCCAGGATCTCAGTGATTTGCAGTGAGGTTGTTCCGGGGTCACGGATTCTCAGTCCAGAGGACAGATGACTTGGTGGCAATGCCTGGGATCGGGGCTGTGGCAGCAGAGTCTGAAAGGAGCACCCTTCTGCTGGGTTGGTTGAGGCTCCAAGTAGGGTTGGTGCGGGTCTGTTTCTCCCTTCATAGGCATTGCCAACTGGAATTAGCAAAGGAGCACATGTCAGGACCCCGGAGATTCAGAAGTTATCTGGCAGATAGGACTGCCTCCTGTATCTTTCCCCACAGGACCGGAGGCAGAATTACTGATTTTCCCAGGTGCACAGAACGGGTTCATCACCACAAGTGTTCACCTGTGGCCTCTTGTGACTTTTATTTATTTGGGCACTCAGTGCTACTTAGTCCCCAATCCAACACCAAAAATGTGTTGACCACATAGAAATCTACTACTGTAGAAGGTCCCTAAAATATATACGTATATAAATGGAATTTAAAGGGAGCTATCATACAGTGAGGGAGATAATGCCCTAATAAGATACCATAGGATACAGAAATGTAAAATGGTCCAGAGGTTCCTCCTACCCCTAAACATTACAGGCCAATGCTATTGACTACCCTCCACAACGTAGTGAAGCTGGACCTGTCAATCACACTCCAGGGTAGGCCCATGTGCAGGGTTAGTTGACCAATACAGAATGGACTCCATGCTTCTTGTCTGTTTGATTTGGTTAGATTTGGGTATTTTAAAGAGAGAAAGACTAGGAAGTGAGGTGGGTAGTGTGGGAGGATCTGAGAGAAGTTGAGGGAAGGGAGATGATATGACCAATATATGGAAAATCTTTTGAAAAAAGACTGCAAAAATAAATAAATGAGTGGAAAAGAGTTAAGCAAAACTGGGTTTTAACACATTAAAATTGGACATTTTGAATCCAGGGATTTAATTTTCTGTAATTTGGGTTTCATAAAAGTTAGTTGTGTGAAAGGTTTAATTTTTATAAATGTCTCTATTCATTTTATTATTATTTTATAATTTACTTATTTTATTATTATTTTAATAAACAAGCATATCTTCCTGTACTAAATGAAACAAAACTTCCTTACCAGGTTCCATTGGGACCTTATGGTTTCTATTCACTTCTGAGGTTCCATTGCATCCTATGATCTGGCCACATCTATCTGACCGCCCTAGGATCTTCTTCCTCCTCCCAACACCAGGCCCTTGGCTTTCCACACACTGCTCCCTTGAATAGATTGGGGCTGGTTTCTAGTAAGACTGTTCTTTGTCACTTATTTCGGAAGTGATGATACCTTGACCCATGAACAGGAAATGACATGGATACCAACAAAGGCTCAGAACAAAACCACGGAACTGCACAGCCACGGAGACGCTTAAGTCCTGCTCAGATGAACTTAGGGCATCCCTAAGTCCCTTTCTCCTGGCCCTGCTGCAAGGCTTAAAGGTGAAGATGTCCCTCAGCTGCTCTCTCAGCTTAAGGAATCCTCCTTCCCCCAGAGAGGAGCCTTTTGACAGTGACATGTCAATAGTGAGCAAGGCCAATGTCACAGTGCAGTGTGACTGGGGTCTCTTCTCACTATTCTCCGGTAAACTGACTCTCTGTTGGGTGTGTATTCTCCAATCTCAAGTGGCTTTATTGCCTGGTTCTCTTACTCTCACTCCAACCCCCAGACCTGTGGCTGACCCCTTGTGTTCCTTTATTTACCCAGTTCTGCAGTCTAGATGCCAAATGTCCCCTCAAAACTTAGGGTCTCAGGTGACACTACAGGGAGACGGGATGACTCGAAGAGCTGGGGCTGAGAGGAGGTGTTAGGTTATTGGGGACATCTCTAGAGGGGATTGTGGGATCCAATCCTCTCCTTTCTCCATTTTTAGAACACACAGTGAACAATTTTACTTGTTTATACATTCCTGCTATGATACACTATATTGCTAAAGGCTCAAAGTGTATGACAGGTCAGAGTCCCCTGACTTTTTCTCACTGTAAGTAGATTATCATAGGCATTTTGTGACAGAAATAAAAATCTGACAAGTGATCGTGGAGTTACCTCTGAACTTCCCCTCTTTGTTAAATGCAGCTAACAATGATGTCACAGGTGGTTTTAAGGTCATGTGAAATGATCATACAAAATGTGTGGGGCCCTCACACTGTCACAAAGAGATAGATATTGAATTCACGCCCCCTCCCCCCATATTGGGTTCTGACATTTCTGCTGCCTTATGTGTTCCCTGTAGATGCTCCAATAGTTCTTATTTTCAAGATGGGTGTGTGTAATGGCTCACTTTTGTTACACCAGTACTTGGAAAAAAGGCTGAGGTAGAATGATTATATTTTAGGCCACCCTGGGCTACATTTTGGACTCTGTTCCAAATGAACAGCTATTCCTGCACTAAAATTCATTGAATAGCTGCATCAGAAACATCTGTGTCCTACAGAAATTCACCTTGGGGAAACTGAGGTCAGCGTCAGTCAGGTCTACCCCTCCAGCAGCTTTTGTGAGCGAGTGTGACCTACGCCTTTACACAGGGAAAGCAGGCACTGGAGTGTATGTTCCACACTGGCAACAAACCCAGGCTTTTACTGTGGCAACACTGTGCATGTTGAAAGGATTGGAGAAACCACATTACCATTTCTGAAGCTTCTACAAATTGCCCCCAGACTGGGGTATTCCCGTAGGTTGACTTTGCTGAACAATATCAGCAGCATCGATGGGTCGAAAGTCTGCTCCAGACTGGTGAGAATATTGTGCACCACTTTGGATAGAGGGACCAGATTTTGACAGGCTTCCAGAGATTCCTTCAAAGAGTGGATCAGAGGGTTAGTTTGAATGATTACTCATTGAGCTGAGAGCTCTACATTTGTGGTTTTCTGTATCATAAGAAAGCTACTTTGGGGCTGCTGAGGATGGCTGAGTGGGTAAAAGTGTTGGCCCTCAAGTCTGATGACACGGGTTTGAACCCTAGGTAGGATCCATAGGTGGAAGGAGAGAACAGATTCTACAAGCTGCCCTTCAACTTCACTTGCACACCACAGCAGATGTGTGCCTCACACCCAAATAAATAAATTGTAGTACTTTAAAATAATATAAAAGCCAGGCTTGGTGACAGGAGCCTTTAATCCAGCATTCAGGAGACAGGCAGTCAGATTGCTAATGTTTTCTATTGAGGCCATTCTGGTCCACAATGGGAGTTCCAGGACAGCCAGGGCTGCACAGAGAAATCTTGTCTCAAACAAAACAAAGCAAAACAAAACTGCCAAATTTAAGAAATATTCTTTTTTTAATTTAAGAGGAAATTTAGTATAAAATGTAGTTAAATCTTCAGGAGACTGAGTCATGCAGGTCTCTGAGTTCAGTCAGTACAGTGAGTTCAGCACAGTGAAGCTGAGTCAGTGATCTGGGAGTCAGTGCAGTGAGTGCACTGCAGAGGAGCTGAGTCAGTGAGTGGAGAGTCAGTGCAGTGAGTGCACTGCAGAGGAGCTGAGTCAGTGAGTGGAGAGTCAGTGCAGTGAGTGCAGTGCAGAGGAGCTGAGTCAGTGAGTGGGAGTCAGTGCAGTGATGCAGTGCAGGGGAGCTGAGTCAGTGACTTGAGAGTCAGTGCAGTGAGTGCAGTGCAGAGGAGCTGAGTCAGTGAGTGGGAGTCAGTGCAGTGATGCAGTGCAGAGGAGCTGAGTCAGTGACTTGAGAGTCAGTGCAGTGAGTGCAGTGCAGAGGAGCTGAGTCAGTGAGTGGGAGTCAGTGCAGTGAGTGCAGTACAGAGAAGCTGAGTCAGTGAGTGGAGAGTCAGTGCAGTGAGTGCAGTGCAGTGGAGCTGAGTCAGTGAGTGGAGAGTCAGTGCAGTGAGTGCAGTGCAGAGGAGCTGAGTCAGTGAGTGGAGAGTCAGTGCAGTGAGTGCAGTGCAGAGGAGCTGAGTCAGTGAGTGGAGAGTCAGTCCAGTGATGCAGTGCAGTGGAGCTGAGTCAGTGAGTTGAGAGTCAGTGCAATGAGTGCAGTGCAGTGGAGCTGAGTCAGTGAGTGGGAGTCAGTGCAGTGATGCAGTGCAGAGGAGCTGAGTCAGTGAGTGGAGAGTCAGTGCAGTGAGTGCAGTGCAGAGGAGCTGAGTCAGTGAGTGGAGAGTCAGTGCAGTAAGTGCAATGGAGTGGAGCTGAGTTCATTCATGAATTCATGCAGTTCAGTGCAGGTCAGTAGAGGCAGTTGAAGCCAATGAATAAAGAGCCCAAAGATTAGAACAAATTGCCAGTTAGTTTGAGGCCAAGCAGAGCAATTCAGTGAGAAGCTGAGAGAAGCCATATTGAATCAGTCAGCTTGGAGAGGAGTTGGAGCCAGAAGAGCTGAGTTGAACCTGCCAGCCAGATTTTAGAAAGAACTAGAAAAGGTGAGTTTATTCAGCAGAAAGCCTCTGAGATGACAATTACATGCAATTGTAAAAGCTAATGTAAATATTACATTTTACATTCCCTGAGCTTGAAATTAAAAAATCCAATAAATAAATAGATAATAAAATAAAAAACAAAACCAAATTGAAAAAAACAAACAACAAAAAACCCCACCCAAACGATGTACCAAGCACTACATTCGTACAAATAGCCATGTCTTCCAGTGCCTGCCTTACATCAGAATGAACTGGGGAGCCTGCAAGACAGTGCATCAGGTAAAGGCGCTTGCTGTCAAGTTTGATAACTAACCTGAGTTCAGTCTTCAAGATCCGCATGGCAGAAAGAGAAAAACCAACTCCTACGAGTTCTCCTCAGACCTTCATACTCATGCCTTGGCATATGTGCACACCTGTGCACTCTCACACAGACACATCACAACAAATGTAATGTGATGTTTTGTTTCAGAATGACCAACGCTCCACATGCTCTTAGACGGTGGGACAATGGCTGAGCATTGGGTTAACAGCATCTTGGTGCCAGAAAAATATGTGACATTTGGATCCTGTGACCGTGAATTTATTTGAAGAAAGATCTTTGCCACTGAGGATGCTGAGACACGATATCCTGGATTAGAGCAGTGCTTAAACCAAGTGTTCTTATCAAAGGAAGAAAGAGGAGAAGACAAAAGAGAGAAGACGACATAGAGGTGGAAAGAGATGGCAGTGGACTATTAGTCTAAGAACTCCAGGAGCTTTCAGGAGCCACCAGAAGCTAAACAGAGGCAAGAAACATATCCATCTCTGAACCTCTAGCACCTACAATATACCCTGTCCCTAACACAGCCCCAAGACACCCTTTCTCCCAACCATCTCTTTCTGCAATAATGATCATGGTCAATTGGGCCTTCCATGTTCTAGGAGCCCTGGTGGGTTGTGGTCAGAGATCTCAATACTGGAACACATGTAATGAGGACTGGGCTGCTTTGTGGAGGGCCCACAGGCCTCACCTTGTACATTCGCTCAGTGATGAAGGAATTGTCTCGGAGTGCTTCAAAGAAGGGGAACGGCTTGTTGATGGCATAGGCGATGTCCAGCTTCGTGTATATGAAATGCTGAAGAAGAGCCTTTTCCAAGGCCTTGGTCAGGGTGAACATCCTATAAAAAGAGGCAGGCTGAGAAAACAGAGGCAGAAGGTATCAGGAGCATGGGGGAGTGGCTCTCTGCATAAAATGGGTTCTCAAAGGTAGACATTCTAGTCTTCAGGCATCCCTTAGCAGTCTACAGAACAAAATCTTGCTAAAAGACCCATTGGTAGAGGAAATAAAGGTGGTGCCCAGCAACCAGAAGCCGAGAGGGACAGACAACAGCACACCACCATCCTGAAAGGGATTTTAAAAGTTAAAGTGGGTTTGGAAACATCTCTTATTCACTGAGTATGTCCTATGTGCAGTCTTTGTTCCAAGGATATCATAGGTAGTAACTTATTGGAGTTCACGAAGCGTTGCAAGATGGCCACTGTCATCACAACTACCTAACTGGAGAACTCCAATGCAGACAGAGGTGAGGTAAGTGACCCTCATGCTGGATCATGTAATGTGGAGGGGGCTGAGTACCAATTGAACTTGACTTTCTAGTTGCTGGTTTACTATTGAGAAAGTGCTTGGCCACAGTTGAGTCTATATAGAGAGAGTTGAGAATAGATGACCTGGGTTAGAACAGATCACTTTGCAGTGTGGCTGAGCACATCTAGTGCCAATGCTTACGGGAAAGGGACCACCTGACATGTGGAGCTAGAAACCTGGTAATATTTAGACACTGAAGAATCACTCACAGCATTTTGAGGTAAGCAGATAACACAAATAGAATCAGGAAGGACATGAAAATTAGGATTGGTCAAAGTCACCACTTGGTTTTATGACCCCATTTCATTCTTTGGGTCAGACCTGTGTCTTCTTATGGGCTGTTTATAAAAATCGACTGCTTCCAGACCATGAGAAAATAACCAGTCAGTTATAACAGGAAGAGAACTTCCTGGTGACAAACTGTTGTAAGAAGGCAAGCCCTAGTAAATCTTGCAATCACGGAGGGGTTGGGAGGGATTGGCAGTGGGGGGGGGATGGAGCCCAGGACCTGTGCATCATAGGCAAGTGCCCTATTGCTGAGCTACATCCCAGCTAAGAGTAAAGTCCTGCTTGTTTGTTTCTGTGTTTGTTTTGTCTTAAACACAAAGAAGACAAGGGCCCCCTTTCCTCCTTTTTAAACAGAATATTACTGTAATATATATTTCCAGGAATTTAATTTCAGCATCAAATTAAGCAGTCTGGTCCCTTTCTTCTTTCCTAGTCCCTTAAACTTAGCAAGAAAAACTTGAGGAGAAAACAAAAAGAAGACAATTTCACAGGGGAACTGTGGAACGGGGAGGTGTGTCATGGACCGTTCAGTCCTGAGGAAATTCAGGCAGACAGGGGACAGACAGGTGGGTGAGAAAGCTGTTGAGGATATGCATGGTGGGGGGGCAGCATGAACATGTGCTCTGGGCGCCACTTAGGATGACTTGTTATAGAGCAGCACTCAGGCCTACACTGTGACAGCTTTGTCATTTGTCACCTGCCGCAGTTTCTGAAGTCAGACCAACAGAGGTTAAGTACCTAGCCCTAGGACACCAATCTACAGTAGAGTGTGTCTGTCTCTGATACTTTGTTTTTCCCTGTGCAAGATACTGTACCTCAAGCCTGAGGAAATGGTACAAGCCTTTAATGCTAACCCTGGAGGCAAAGGCAGGCAGATCTCTGCCAGTTCCAGGCCATCCTGGTATGTACAGTAAGTTCCAGGACACTCAGGGATACACAGTGAAACCCAGTCCTCAAGAGGGGAAAAAAAAAAAGATCCTGTGTCTCAGATGCCTGCATTCAGGTTTTTATTATGTTAAGGGCCTTACAAATAAATTAGGAAAAGACAGACAAACATCCATTAGGAAAGACAAAGCCCCAAACACAAGCAAACAATAAAATGAGCATCATTACAATGAATGCATAATTAAGCTGGGAAAAGTCAGACAAGTGGGAAGGCCTTGATAGCGCATATTCAAAGTGACCAGGAAAGAAAACAACAGCCACCCTCCCCAGTAGGGTAGAAATGGAAAGCATTTCAAGTGTTCTGTGGCTCATTTGGTAATCAGGGTCGCCAGCAGTAAAAATTAAATTCCCTTGAATCTTCATGCGCAGTAATGTATTTCAGTGAAATGACCATGGATTAAAAACAAAACAAAACAAACATACAAAAAAAAAATCCATAGCGTGCTAGAGAGAAGTATGGAGGCTTCTCATTTTCTCTTTCCCAATAGCTTCATAATTAGGCAAATGTGGGAGGATGATGACGACACTGCCCACCGTGGGCAAATGCAAGGTCCAACCTGGGGAACATGCACTGGACACTGTCCCCAAAGCCTCTAACTTTCAGAAAAAGAGTTGGGTGTATGGACCTCACTGCCCTCCCCTCCCTTCCTCTTATCCACATCCACTCCAGGGTCGAGTCTCTGGAAAGGATTACTTAACAAAGAGAGAGCCTGGGGACTCTCGGGTACAGCAGATAAAAGCTGACCCCAAGAATCTGGAATCTAGCTGCAGAGCCCAAGAGCAGAACGCACCTGGATGCCGGGTTGCCAACGGGGATCTCCCAGGTTCTCCCAGGTCACTCCAGGATTAATTAAGAGGTTCCTGGATCCTGCCTGGAAAAGCCAGCCAGCCTAGTCTGGACCCGAAGTCCTAGAAGCACCGAGAGGAGTCAAGTTTCAAGAAAAGAAAACGAAAGTGATCTCAGCACACAGAACAGGAAGCCGGACACGCCAATCCCGCCCTCCACCCCCAACCCCTCCACCCCTATCTCCTGCCTTGTGAGGCTTCCCAGCATGGTTAGAATTCTGGGTTTCAGTGGCATTACTGGGAATCCAGATCTGCCCGGAGTGGAGTGACAGGCAGGGAGGCTAAGGACCAGCATTGGAAAACACGGAAGGGGGTGTCCACTGTCGCCTTCCCAACCTGGGGTTCTGTTCCTCTAGTGGCCGCATTGTAACCTTTTTGGAGGAATGAAATGTTTTCAAGCTGGATTGGGGTGAAGGTTACCCTGAAGAAGTTTGCTAGAAACCATTAAATTAATAGCAGCAGCAGCAGCAGCAGCAGCAGCAGTAACAACAACAACAACAACAATAACAAAACAACAACAACCAGAGCTAGCATTTTGAAATGTCTAGAATTCATTAGGATCAGTATGTGAGAAAATTGAAGTAAAACAAAAGGCAACCAAGTGACTCTCTAATGAGAAGTCTTCAATTGAGAAGTGTTCTGAGTAATATTTCCCAAGTGTATTTAACCCACGAGGCCCCCCACCCCCACCCCAGGACATCCATGAAGCCTCTGGGGCTTTAGATTTGAACCAAGGCTGGCCCTCCACAGGACAGAGTCTCTGTACTTCCTATGGGGACATATACCAATGGTAGAATTTGCAGTCAAGTACAGTCAGAGCAGTAGGCTTGGCGCAGAGTGTCTCAGGGATGGGGACTGAGGGAGGAAGGAAACAAGGCAAGTCTGGTTAATACAGTGTGTGTGTGTGTGTGTGTGTGTGTGTGTGTGTGTGTGTGTGTGTGTGTGTGTGTGTCTGTATGTCTGTCTGCACAAGAATCACAAGTATGCTTATGAGCCAGAAAATTACCCACCCTCGAGAAACCTTTAAAGCAGGAAAAACTCTTACATCAGACAGATGTGAATAAGGGCAAAGGTTTTATTGGGAGCCGCACATACTGAGAACACGGTAATGATGGTAAAACCTCACCTGGCTGGTAATTCCCACCAAATGAGAGCCTATTAGAATTACCCATTTTTAGCACGGTTTTATTAGATACGTAAGATGCCTTCATTTAAAGTGATGATTTTGGTGAACTTTACCACATATTATCATGCCACAGTGATCACACAAGCCAAGTCCTCTGCCCCCCTAAAATCCCCTTTCTTGGCAGAAAACCCCTTCCCAGATTCCAGCCCTAGGGGAACCATGGATTGGTGGTTACACAGCTAAGTCTGGCCGGGGTGGAGATGTCTATAAATGAAGATGACCTTTTTTGGTATGTGGTTTCATTTGCATCCCTGTACTCTTGGGACCTGTTGCTGCAGGAAGTAATTTGTTCCTCTTTAGCAGAGGTCTGAGCCTGGAGCCCTGCACAGGCCCTCATCCCTGGCCACCTTATCTCTGACTCAGTTTTGCCTGCATTTCCAGTCTTCCGTTAGTTGTTTTTGTTTGTTTTGTTTGCGTCCTCAGTCCTGTTTCTTATCTTTTCACGCAAGCTAGTTTCTCACACGGAAGGAGAGTGGCGCTAAGTGCAAAAGGTGTGCAGAATAAATGTAAGGCACCCCTTCTTTAAAACTGTATTGTCCCTGGCTGAAGCCTTGACTGTGACCCACTTCCAAATTCCACGAGATGCCTCTGGTTCTCAAGACCACGGTGAAGTTGCTGGAGCCCTGTCTTGCTTCACTGTCAAGGTCACACCTATGCAAAGCTGTCCCGCCCTGATTCTCTGCACTTGCCTTTGGTTGGTGGAAGTGTGTGGGTGGGGATGAGGGGGGAGGTCTCTCACTCCAGCTTACATTAAAGTCAGAAGCTCGGAAACAAAGCCACGCCTTCTGGCTTTTCCTACTCTGCTGTTCAAATATCAGATGCCACCTCCTCTGGTTCTGACTCAAGGGGCTGCCGGGACAGCCACAGGCCAGAGAGACTGCGGACGACCTACTCTTCCTCATCCTTCCAGGCACCACCCAGCAAAGGGCAAAGGAGTTCCTTCCTTTACTAACCAGCCAGCTGGCCTCAGACAGCTAGGAGCTCTTAGCTGAAACAAACCCTCCCACCTTCTTTCCTTGGAGGGCAGCAGGGGTCCCAGGTTTCTGGGGACTTGGGCTGTCTTTGCTCCTCCCCTGTGGGGCAGAGCCTAGTGGGGGCCAGTGCGTTAGTACAGTGATGTCATAGTTGAACAATTTCACTTTCCTTTTTCTCCTCTTTGGAGGGCTCCGAAGGAGTTCTCTCTGGGCTTCCCAGAGTCTCAGAGCGGGGGTTCAGTCTGCCCTGAGCCAAGTTCAGGGTCCCTTGGGGTCTGCGTAGGGGATGGCAGGAGGAGACAATGGACTCAGCAGCAGGTAAGTCCCATCCTTTCTCTTGTCTCTTGTCTCTGCTAAGATCTGTGTTGAAATGTGTTACTAGGGCCACCCAGGCTGGGACCAAGGCCCACTGATATTTGAGACTGAGCTCATAAGGACACGAAGAACTGGGAAAAGCAGGCTTCATCGCGGGTAGGCTAGCTGTCAGAGAGTCCTATGGTTACCCCCCAACTCACCCCACTTCATTTCCTTGCTCCTGTCCCAGAGCTTGTCTGGCGCGCTGTGGCCTTCCGGTGTGGACTTCCTGGGAGCTCTTGTAGGAGTGGCTGGTTCACTGTGACTTCTGGCCTCTCATCTCTTTCTAACCCTCACTCTAAAGGACAGCTCTGTCCAAGGAAGATCATTTAGAATAAGTTCAAACCTGATCCTGTCGGTTGCCAGTCTTCCCAGGTTAGTGGTTGTGGACAGCCCTGGCCTGAGCCCACATGTCCTACTTAGGTCAGGTCCGGGAGTTTCATCTCTCAGTTGGAGGAAGTGAGAGGGAGGAGGTGGGGAGTGGGTGTTGCTCTTAACCCCTTCTATTCCTGATGGTTACATAGCTGGTTAGAAATAGATGCAAATTCGCTTTGTCTCTCTGTCTCTCTGTCTCTCTGTCTCTCTGTCTGTGTCTGTGTCTGTCTGTCTGTCTGTCTGTCTCTCTCTCTCTCTCTCTCTCTCTCTCTCTCTCTCTCTCTCTCTCTCTCTCTCTCTCTCTTCCCCCGCATGCGCATGAGAGGAGAGATGGCCCAGGTTTAAGCACTCATACTGCTTTAGTAGTAGACGTCCCCAGCACCCATCCCAGGCTTCTAACTGCCTCTGATGCCCAACTCCGATCAGACACCCTCTTCTGCCTTCCATAGGCGCTGTATTTACATGCAGGAAACACACCGAGACAGACACATATATACATAATTCAAAATAAAAACAAAAAAGATGAGACGAAGGTGTATGTAGCTAATTGCCCTCCAACAGGGACTCTCTTGGGGCAACTTCTGGTCCTGCAGACATCTTAAGAAAGCATCACTTCTCCGTGACGTTTGGTCAAGGCCACTAGTGATACCAACAGCATGCTGTGTCTTTTGGGAGTGAGTGGGGTGGTTCATTACTGGCTCAATGTCTTTCTTATAAGCCTGTTGAAGTGATCTGTCTCTCAGAGTGTGAGTGTGTGCTGTTTCTGTCTTTGAAGACATTTTTGTTGTGGTTATCAATCCGACAGGTGTAGGAATGGCTGCATCAGTCTTTACTATCCCTTCACTGTCTGTGGGATTCATAGTGTGTGTGTGTCTGTCTTTCCTTCGTCAGTCTGACTAGAGATTTAATAACGCATTGATCTTTCCAAAGGAGTAGTTTGTGGTGTGAGCAGAACACTCACTTCTTTTAATCTTATAGATTTCTACTTTAATTCCACTGAATCTTTGTTTTCATTGGGATGAAATTGCTCCTCATAAGACTGCATTTATGCCTCTCTTACCTTCTGACATATACAAAGCTATGTGTTTTCCCCTAGCCACTGCCTTTGCTGTGTCTCAGATTTAATTTATGTTTTAGACTTCTGTGCTTTTTCAGTGTAGGAGCAAGAGTCGCACTTTTGCCTGTCTTCCCCCATAGGTTTTTTAAAAATTAAATTTATTTATTGTACGTGTACAAGTGCCACAGTGTGTCTGTTGAGGTCAGGGAACAACCTTAGCTGGCTGATTCTCTCCTTCAACCACGGAGGTCTTAGGGAGCAAGCTCGTGTCCGCAGACTCGGTGGCAGGGCCTGTATCAGCTGAGCCATCCCCCCCCAGCGCCTCTTCTACTTATACTAGTTGCAGTTTTCAAACATACTGTTTTATTATCGTGCTATTATTAAATATAATATATAATTAAATTTCCAAATAAATGGAAAATCACATTTCCACTGATAATGGACACAGAGAAACACCTATCATGTTTGTAAATATTTTCATTTCACTCTTTTTCTTTTGACTTTCCTTTCTTTTTGTGCTCCTTTGGTTTTAGTAAAACATTTTTATGATTCTTTTTCTCAGGAACTCCTTTATCAATTGTTATTATTATTTTTGTTTCATTTCGTTTTTCTTTTTTGCAGTACTGGGGATTGATTCTGGGGATCCTCTTGAGAATGGATTTTGGGGAAACTTTCATATCTTATGTCTCTGTTTTTTCTAAACTGTGTGTGTGTGTGTGTGTGTGGTGTGTATGTGTGTGTTGTGTGTGTGTATGTATATGTGTGTGTTGTATATGTGTGTGTATGTGTGTTTTATGTATGTATGTGTGTGTTGTGTGTGTATATATATGTGTGTGTATGTGTGTGTTGTGTGTGTATGTGTGTGTTGTGTGTGTATGTGTGTGTTGTATATGTGTGTGTATGTGTGTGTTGTGTGTGTATGTGTGTGTTGTATATGTGTGTGTGTATGTGTGTGTTGTGTGTGTATGTGTGTGTTGTATATGTGTGTGTGTATGTGTGTGTTGTGTATGTATATGTGTGTGTTGTATATGTGTGTGTGTATGTGTGTTGTGTGTGTATGTGTGTATGTGTGTGTTGTATATGTGTGTGTGCGTGTGTGTGTGTGCGTGCACGCATGCGTGTGCACTTGCACTTGTCCATGTGCGTGTGAGCGCACTCACTGCTCACTGTCTTGTGGCACTGGGTAGTTTAGTTTTGACACCTTGGTACTTTTGTATTTCTGATTAATTGGCCGCATCTTCTAGCTGGGTCAGAATGTCAAATATGAAGCTGCAGTATTTGGATTTACCATCTGTGAAGTAATTTAGTTCCAACTCAGGTGTTATGGGGAGCTCAGTTCAGATCCCTAGAACCCACATGAAACCTGGATGTGGTGGTGTGTGCTTTTTAACTTCAGAATTAGGGGGTGGAGACAGTTGGGTCCCTGGAGATGACTGGCTGAATTAATGATATTGGAGTTCAGTGAGAGACCTTGTCTCAAAAAAATAAGGTGGAGAACAACTGGACTCCTTGCACAGACATACTCCAGGTACATAGACATGAGCACACACATACATAGACAACCTCCTTAAGTTTAAGATAAAAATTATTGTATAGTTTTGTCATATTATTATATGACAAGATTTTTTGGTATCAGATGACTTGGATATGCTTTGTGTTTGTTTATTGTGTACTCCTGACTAGCCTGGAACTCACTATATAGACCAGGCTGGCCTAGAATTCATGGAGATCCTCCTGCCTGTCTCTGCCTCAGACATGCTATGATTAACACACCCCTTTTTCTTAAAAATTATGGAGAACCCTAAAAGCTATCTTTTGGTGTTCAATTTAATGAGATTTACCATTAATTATAAATTAAAGCTTCAGACATTTAGAATATTCATCCCTTAAAAATAGCAGCCACAAATTCATCACCATCACGAGTGATGCAACCTAACAGAAAATAACAATATTTTCTAAAATAAAATTAAAGGGAAAGATATAATCTTGCTTTACCTTCTCGCAAATGTCCTTACTCTCCTGCTTGGTCAAAGTCCCAGACTGTCCTGTTTACCTCTTCGTTCAGTCTGCAGTGATGCCACAGCCCATGGGCATCTGCGAATCCCACGCAACACTCTTGGGAGGAGGAAAGGGAGAAAGGGCAAGTGGTATTTCAGGATGGTTCTGAGAATGGTGTGTTCGCGTTGGCATCTGAAAGAGTCTTGAGCGGTGTTGGGGTTCCTCAGACTACACCTCGAGAGTCATCATTCTCAGTTATTCAGCATGCAGGTATTGGCATTTTAAGTGCTTAAAAAAGGGATGTGTCTTCAGTGGCAGCACCAGGCGATGTGCTGGTGTGGATGGGAGAAATCTCACAAGGCTCCACCCCTAGATGAAGAGCTGTAGGCAATAAATGGCTGTTAAGAAAGAGAAAATGCACCAGTATTCTCCAGGAATGAACCCTCTGTTAGGTTATGCAGTGTCTGGCGGGCAGCCCTAAACACATATGCATGCGAGCAACATTACATGAACTCTGCAGGTTGTATGTATGTATGTATGTATGTATGTATGTACGCACGGATGTATGTATGCATGTGTATATGTGTGTATGTATACATATATGTATTTATATGTATATGTGTATATATATATGTAACAATAATTAAAAATGGTTTTGAAAGGAAGTGGGAAAGGAAGGCATGAGAGGATTGAGACAAAAAGGGGGCAGGAGAAATGATGTAAATACAGCATTCATGCATGAAAATTTTAAAAATATATGAACATTTAAAATAAATGAAAGGCAAACATGTGCCCTGATTTATTTGATTTAGTTTTCTTGTTAATTGATTATTTAGGTTAGCATAAAAATGATGGGCCTCAACATGGCATCTTCATACGTATTTACTGCATACTTCATACTGTATTTTTGCTCATCTCCTCCCCCTCTTGCAGGACTTGGTTCTCTCCTACACTGTGGGTCCCAAGATTGAACTCAGGCCATTAAACTATAGGGAAGGACATTTGCCCACTGAACCTTCCCACCAGCCTTCCTTCCCCCTTTCTTTGTATTAGAAATTGACTTCTTTCTTCATTGAGACAAGGTTTTGCCGTATAGCCCAAGTGAGCCTTGAAGTCACTAGGTAAGGGCCAACAAGATGCCTCAGTGGATAAAGGTTCTGTCTAGGCACCAGGACCTGAGTTTGATGCCCAGAACTTACCCAAGAGTGAAAAGAGAGAACCAAATCCACAAAGTTGTCCTCAGACCTCTACATGTGCAGATATTATAACCGTACTAACACTAGGTAAAATTAGAAAGAAGTTGCTATGTTGGCCATGAAGGCAGGATGCTGTGACTACAGGCATTGGACCATGCCCAGATGATTTCTCGCTTCTGTCACTGAACTATATGTCATAATTTGTTTCCGTTTGCCACCCAGAATGGCGTCAATTACATGAACAAACACTCCCATGTCTCATTGGACTTCTGGGCTTTTTTTCTCAGAGGATCCTCTCTCTAAACACTGTCTCTGGGCAGAGAGATATCAGGCACTGTAGAGAACAGCATGGCTAATAAGTGCTGGTTTTGAGGTGGTAGAGAGGCCCCGTCACTGAAAGAGGTGGGGAACCAGGCGGAGAGGAGAAAGCATGTGCAACTATGGATGAGCCACACGTCTCAGTCCTGGGTCAACTGCTTTGCCTTTACAAATGAAATGGATGAAGAGGGTCTGCTTTTTCTTGCATTTCCACTTACCCAGAGGTCTATAGATGGTGTTCCAGTTTCATTTCTGTTGCTGCGATAACATACCCTGATATAAAGCAATTTAGGGGAGGAAAAAACCTATTAGCCCACAGGTCCAGGTTACAGGTCATCGTTGCAGGAAAGTCTATGAAGCAGTTGGTCATGTCCACAGTCAAGAGCAGAGAGTAATGAATGCAAGTGTGCCTGTCAGTGATCAACTTGCTCCCTACACTCGTGCCACCCAGGATGCCCTACCTAGTAATTGATGCTGCCCACAGTGGACTGGATCTTTCCATATCAACCAGCAGAATGAGGACAACCCTGGACAGACATACCCATAGACCACTCTAATCTAGACAATCCTTTATTAAGACTGACACAATTCAAGATGGTTATAGATTATGTCATGTTGACAATTAAAACTAATCACCGGCTGGAGAGATGGCTCAGTGGTTAAGAAATGGCTCTGGCTCTTCCAGAGGTCCTGAGTTCAATTCCCAGCAACCACATGGTGGCTCACAACCATCTATATGAGATCTGGTGACTTCTTCTGACCTGCAGGCATATATGCAAGCAGAATGCTGTATACATAACAAATAAATAAATTAAAAAAAAAACTAAGCATAGTGTTGGGCATGGTGGAGCATGATTTGAACTGAGTTCTCAGGAGACAGAAGCAAATGAAATCTCCATGAGGACAACCTTGTCTACATAGTAACTTCCAGGCAAGCCAGACTTACAGTTGGTACCCAGTCCCAAACAAACCAAACCCAAAGCATCACAACATATATTATAGTAGATGTTTAAAATTTTAATTTTACGTTAGCGGACTATCCTTTGTGTCAGAAATTATCCAGCTATTGGTGGCGTCTTGTAAACTGGTATCAATTCTGCATGGAATCTATCCCTTAGGATGATCCCAGAAAACCAGAATGGAGAGCAGTCAGATGACTATCAGCTAATGTTCAAGCTCTTCAAAGAAAACAAGGTGGAGATTGCAAGTGCCATCACCAAGCTATTTCCTTTCCTCATGAGCCTTCGAGACCGAGACTTCATCTCGGAGCAGAAGTATCAGGTGAGTGTGGGGAATGAACTCAGTCCTGACAGCAAGCCTGCCCCGTGCTGTATCATGCTGAACCTGTGGTGCAGCCAACAGGCTGAAGTGCTTTCAGGGAGGAGGGAGCTTCACTTCTTGTAAGTCAGAAGATAACCAGAGAGGCAGATGTCACAAGGACCATTTACATCTTCTGCAGTAACTGAGGCACATGGTGACAGTGATGGATAGCAAACAGGAATGCTCCAAAGTGCATACCAGGGTCACTCGTGCAATGTAACAACAGAAACCAGGATGCACATAGACACATCTAAGCAGCACTGCCTTACAAAGTGTCTTAGTTAGGGTTTTACTGCTGTGAACAGACACCATGACCAAGGCAAGTCTTATAAGGACAACATTTAATTGGGGCTGGCTTAAAGGTTCAGCGGTTCAGTCCATTATCATTAAGGCAGGAGCATGGTGGCATCCAGGCAGGCACAGTGCAGGAGAAGTTGATAGGTCTACATCTTCATCTGAAGGCTGCTAGCAGAATACTAATGTTCAGGCAGTTAGGATGAGGCTCTTAAAGCCCATACCCATAGTGACACACTTACTCCAACAGGGCCACATCTTCTAATAGTGCCATTCCCTGGGCCTAGCATATACAAACCATCACACAAAGCCTATTTATTCCATATCCCAGAGTCTGAGGGCTTTGAAAGTCACAGGTAGTTGCATTATCTGAGGACAGAACTTGGGGAGTCCTGTTTACTTCTCTTTCTTCAAGTTGTTCCTGGCTCCTCAGTCACCTCTGAAGCCCTAGACTGTAGTAAAAGGTCAGTGATGGGATTCCCCTGGTGGTAACAAAGACCTTTTCTTCTTTATGCATTCTCTTTGCCCTGTGGCTAGGATGCTCACTTGGTTGCTGCCAGCCCTTTAGAGCAGCTCAGTCTTTAGGGAGTTAGTTGTCTGATCCCCAAGGTCCCCAAGGTCCTGCCTGGTACCACTCAGGGTCTGGGAGGGCCTGGCTCTTACAGACATATCATTTGATTATTCCTCAAATTTTCTCTTCCCTGTCTACTGTTTGTCAGCATCAGAGCTGCTTTCAGATGAGCAGGGGTTTGTTTGTACAGAGGACATGTAAGACGTCACCTTGGCATTTGCAAAACTCAAGACATTTTACGAGAAAAGAAATGGTGCTTGAACCAATCGAAGCCTCAATAACCCATACAACCATCATGACATAATCCTGTATTCAATATTTTAAGGAATGTCAAGAAACATGTAAGAACCTGGTTCCAGTGGACAGAGTGGTGTATGACATCCTCAGTGACATACAGAAGAAGTTTAGCCGGGATCTTCTGAAAGTGATATTCAGCAACGTGCATCTGAAGGCCTACCCTGACTTACAGGAGATTCTAAAACACTTCCTAAGTGGTAACTATAGCTCTCACCTGCTTCAGGGAATGAAAGACAATTTCATTCATTTATTCATCCATCCATCCATTCATTCATTCATTTTTTCATTGATATTTGACATATAATTTACTGAAAGACTATGTCATGCCAAGCACAGGGAGATGTAGGAAAAACATACGGCCCATGTAGTCAGGAGCTTACACCTAGGCCAAGTAACACATAGACAACTGCTCACAGGACCTGATTTTCATGCTATTAAACACAGTATGAAGGATGAGTTTCCTTAGACAGGAGCCAGCTCTCTTTGATGCTTGCAGACATTTGCAATTGTAAACATGCAAAATTTATCACTCAGCAGAGTCCTACTTCAGTTTCCTTCTTTGAAGAGTAGAGAAATCACAAGGGGAGCCCAGGCTAGGCCCAGACACTTGAGAGGGTAGCCCGTGTCTGCCTAGAGTGGGAGAACAGGGTGGGCTTTAAGAACCATGGTGTTGGCACATTGCATGAACATGAAGTCAGCAGGTCCTGGGTAGAGAACAGCCTTTGCTGTTCCCACTGGTTCCCTGTAGCTTCAGCTTTTCAGCACCCCTATCTCTAGAGGACTCTCCCTTCTGCAGGGCCTGGATGTGGCTCTGTTCCTATTGCTTGGTCGGTCGTCTTGAAATGCAGCTCTGAGGGTCAAGAGCTGGTGTTTCACTCCTCCCTTACCACCCGAGGTCACTGACAGCCAAGCCACTTCCTGTGTTGTTTGCAGAAAGCAGCTTTCCAGTTTCTCCTCACTCATCCTGCTTCCTCTTCAGGGCTGTGTAACCAGAACAACTTCCCTGACTCCCCTGACTCAGTTCAAGAAAGTCCCTTCCTCTCTTTCTTTCTTTCTTTCTTTCTTTCTTTCTTTCTTTCTTTCTTTCTATCCCTCTATTTCTTCTTTCTCGTATCCTTGAAAGACAGTAGCTTTTCCCATTCCTTTACCTTCTCCTTGCCTTCCCTCCCCTCCCTCCCCTCCTCCTTCCCTCGTTCCCTCCCTCCCTTCTTCACTGCTATCTCTCTAAGCCTTCCTTTTCCCTACAGAAGCCCCCTGCCTTTCCAATCATAGCGGTGTCACTTGTCTTCTGCCTTACTTTAAGTTGAAATTGCACCCAGGCCCTGCAGAAGGGAGAGTCCTCTAGAGATAGGGGTGCTGAAAAGCTGAAGCTACAGGGAACCAGTAGGAACAGCAAAGGCTGTTCTCTACCCAGGACCTGCTGACTTCACGTTCATGCAATGTGCCAACGTAAAGTAACTCTCCCCAAATCATGTTGAAGAGATATAAACCATGATATAAGCGTTCCCACTGTCTGTCTCTAACATTTCCAGGTACCAGAAGGGTTAGAAGGCTGCACAGAGACACCAGAATCCAGTGTGCACCTGATGTGTAACTGACATGCAGTTCGGCACACAGCTGAAATCCCTAATAGCCTTCTCCTCTTCCTCCTGTTCAAGTCTACTTGTTACCTGTTCCCCAGAGAAACAGCAGCCAATAGCTGAGGTTCCGCACCCAATCAAGCCTTGAGGAGGCCAGTTATACCTCCCCAAAATCTTGGTTTTACATCGAGTGGTTATTCAAAAAGTTTCTGCAAATCATGCCATTTATCTCCACAAGCTTGCAAATTTAGAAGGACAAACTCAGTGTCATCACACCTTGCTTTATGCCATAAAAGAAGAGCACCAGGGACCAAAGATGAGAAGAAAGTAGCAGGGGTGAACAGAAAGAAAACAGACAGCAAGGCTCTGGGTGGGTGGGGTGAGCATCACAGAGGAGGTGGAGTAACTCACCGGCGTGCTGAGCACCAGAGCCCAGAGAGAGTGCTTGGAGGTCTCTGCCCTGTCACTGTCTGATTTGGTCATTGTCTTATTTCTCCTCAGTTTCTGAAAATCACAGGACTGTACAAAGGATAAATGGAAGAGATGTTGAAGAGAGGCCCAGACTGCCAGCTGTCGTTAGGGAAGGTGATTATGTTTTTAGAACACTAATTAGCTCGGGATACTATTTTCCTGCCTTAATCTTTAGAGAAATGACCATTCCCAACACACACACACACACACACACACACACACACACACACACACACACACACACAAACACAGAGAGAGAGAGAGAGAGGCATGTAGCCATCCATATATCTACCAACCTATCCAACTATACACCCAACCATTTACTTATCCACATACCAATACAAGCATCTAGCTATCCATATACCTGCCAGTAAATGTTATCTGTCCATCCACCCATCCACCCACTCATCCATCCATCCATCATCCATCATACCATCCATTCATTTCACTCCTCCTGATTCTCCTCATAGATGGCTAGATTATGTTCAATATTTGAATTTTCTCAGGAGACACAAGCAGTATAGAAGCTTCACGACAAGCTGTTTGAGATCTGTCTTGAGTATAGACCATACACCAAGAGAGGGAAGTTGAGAACTCTAGATGCAGCCAAGGATCTTGAGTTGTGAGTGACAGTGTTTCACCTAACCAGACATGGAGTCCTAGTGTCATCACTTGGGGTACACTACCGAGGGGCACTGATATCCTTCAACTACTTTCCCCATGCTTGGGCCAAGCGTGTAGAAATGAAGAAAATAAAAGCTGAGAAAACTCCTGGGTAAGACTTTTGAAGAGGACTTGGGAAGGGAATGTCCTCTTTGTCCACAGTGAACAGAGACTTTCATGATATGAAAGGATGATGACCAGAACATACAGAAAGGGAGGAGATGATATGCTTAGATTCAACTCTGTCAGAAATATCAGGAACAACAAGCTAACTAAAGAGAACAGACCGAGCTGGGGAGATGAACACAATGGGGGAAAAGGGCTAGGCTCACTTATAAAATGAGGTGCAGAGTTTAATATGAGGAGAAAATTATATAAAGTAGAGATGCTGATAAATAGTATACGAGGAGTGATCAGCCCTACACACAGATTAAAAATGAAGGATGAATCAAAAGCCAGCAGGAGGCCAGTTAAATGACACTTGCTGCCAAGTCTGATGACTCGAGTTTGCTCCCTGGGACTCACATCTGTGTAGGAGAGGGCTGATGCCTATAAGTTGTCTTCTGACCTCTACCTATGTGCCATGGTATGTGAGAGACTTTCCCACCCCAAAATAAATACAGCAACAGCAACAACAACCTTAAAAGTAACAATAAGGTTTGGGGATTTAGCTCAGTGGTAGAGTGCTTGCCTAGGAAGTGCAAGGCCCTGGGTTCAGTCCCCAGCTCCGGAAAAAAGAACCAAAAAAAAAAAAAAAAGTAACAATAAGTAAAGAGCAAAACTTATCTTCTGGGAAGGGAGGAAACAGTTTGAGACATTGGAGGGACTGAGCTGAAACTAAACTCTGGCCTAAGGTGACTCTATCAGCTGTGAGTTTTCAGGTTGTGGTGACCCCAAGTCTCAAAGTGGCATTGGGAAATATGCAGGAGCACTCAGTCTCTCTCAGGCATTCTTTTTTTTTTTTTTATTAACTTGAGTATTTCTTATATACATTTCGAGTGTTATTCCCTTTCCCGGTTTCAGGGGAAACATCCCCCTAATCCCTCCCCCTCCCTTTCTTTATGGGTGTTCCCCTCCCCAACCTCCCCCCATTACCACCCTCCCCTCAACAATCACGTTCACTCAGGGTTCAGTCTTAGCAGGACCCAGGGCTTCCCCTTCCACTGGTGCTCTTACTAGGATATTCATTGCTACCTCTGAGGTCAGAGTCCAGGGTCAGTCCATGTATAGACTTTAGGTAGTGGCTTAGTCCCTGGAAGCTCTGGATGCTTGGCATTGTTGTACATATGGGGTCTCGAGCCCCTTCAAACTCTTCCAGTTCTTTCTCTGATTCCTTCAACGGGGGTCCTATTCTCAATTCAGTGGTTTGCTGCTGGCATTCGCCTCTGTGTTTGCTGTATTCTGGCTGTGTCTCTCGGGAAAGATCTACATCCGGCTCCTGTCGGCGGCCTGCACTTCTTTGCTTCATCCATCTTGTCTAATTGGATGGCTGTATATGTATGGGCCACATGTGGGGCAGGCTCTGAATGGGTGTTCCTTCGGTCTCTGTTTTAATCTTTGCCTCTCTATTCCCTGCCAAGGGTATTCTTGTTCCCCTTTTAAAGGAGTGAAGCATTCACATTTTGATCAACCATCTTGAGTTTCATTTGTTCTAGGAATCTAGGGTAATTCAAGCATTTGGGCTAATAGCCACTTATCAATGAGTGCATACCATGTGTGTGTTTCTGTGATTGGGTTACCTCACTCAGGATTTTCCAGTTCCGACCATTTGCCTACGAATTTCATAAAGTCATTGTTTTTGATAGCTGAGTAATATTCCATTGTGTAGATGTACCACATTTTCTGTATCCATTCCTCTGTTGAAGGGCATCTGGGTTCTTTCCAGCTTCTG
The DNA here is from genome assembly GCF_021556685.1 of Rattus norvegicus. Classification (NCBI taxonomy): domain Eukaryota; kingdom Metazoa; phylum Chordata; class Mammalia; order Rodentia; family Muridae; genus Rattus; species Rattus norvegicus. The sequence goes on from NC_141542.1 coordinate 101,346,842, forward strand.
GCTGTTATTAATAAGGCTGCGATGAACATAGTGGAGCATGTGTCTTTTTTATATGTTGGGGCATCTTTTGGGTATATGACCAAGAGAGGTATAGCTGGATCCTCAGGCAGTTCAATGTCCAATTTTCTGAGGAACCTCCAGACTGATTTCCAGAATGGTTGTACCAGTCTGCAATCCCACCAACAATGGAGGAGTGTTCCTCTTTCTCCACATCCTCGCCAGCATCTGCTGTCACCTGAGTTTTTTTTTTTTTCCAAGGGAAAATATTTTAGTATATTTTTTCAGAACTTTTGCTCTTCAAACATATTTCTTCTTTAAGATGAGACAATATGCTTACTCATATTATGAAAATTGTCCTAACATATCTCTGTTTTCTTATTTTTTACTTTTTTGCCAGCACACAACCTATATTTTATTTTTTTCTGTATATATATATATATTTATATTTATATAGAAAGACCAATAATAGCAGTGTGTTATGCATCAACAGCAGCAACAGCTTTTCCAGGTTCTGCAGTCATCTGAACAAAACTGTAGAGACATCCAGCACACTCCATTAAAAAAAAAAAGTAAAAAACCAAAACCCGAGAAAACAGCACAGTTCTGTTACTCTTGTGGTACCTGGCACCATTTTTTTTTAAATTAGCTTCTCAATCATCATCTGGAAAGAAAACATTCTGAGCAACATCATTAAAAACAGCTCTGATAAAGCACGGTCACTACTACGTATCATAAAGCAGGTACAAGCTATTTTACATCCACAGAGGTATGATACAGTACTGTCCTACATCTATAATACTTCTCTCAGGCATTCTTATCTGTAAGTTAATGATCCCCAAACATGAACCTTCACACTTGCCTGTCAGCTTCCTCAGCTGCAGGCCTTGGTTACCTTTATGTAGCTCTCTTTATATAGCTCTCTCACAGACTTCTCTATCTGGATGCTTCAAGAACTTCAGCATGAAGCGCTTGCACAGTTCCACATATCTGAATAGACAGAAGCCCTGTCTCCTGTGCTGGTGTCTCTGTTTCAGCACGGGACAGTATTTCTCCATTCTGAAGCAGGGTTGTTACTGACTGCCTCTCCCTAATGGAAAACACTCTTCCATATATCACATCTGTCCATTTTCCCCAACACAAAAGGCAGATCGGATCTCTCTAATTTTAATTTATTTTATTTTATATATATGACAGTTTTGCTTGCATGAATAAATATACACCACATACTTGCCTGGCATCCAAGGAAGTCACAATAAGGTGTCAAATCTTCCGGGAACTGGAATTGCACAAAGTTTTAACCTGCCATGTGGTGCTGGAAATTGACCCTGTGTCCCCTGAAAGAGCAAAAAGTGCTCTTAACCATTGAACCATCCTTCCAGACCCACAAATCAGATCTCTTATTTCATCTTAAGGCTAAGAAAACAGCCCTGGGGGGGGGTCTCTAATGTCTTTTCTCATTTCATCTTGCTCCATCAAACTCACTCTCTTGAACTTCGACCAGACACTCAGAGAAATGTAGTTGACAAAGCTTACTCTCTCTCTCCCTGAGTTTAACAGCTTCCTGGTGTCAGTAGGATCCATTCTTTTCCTCCCTGAAGGTTGCAGCTTCCTGCCTGCCTCTCTTGTCCTTCAAGAGAACAGCGTGTGAAACATTCTCAGTTACTTTGATTTCTTTGTTCTTTGATCCTTTACCTGTCAGGGGAAATACTTGTGGCTCCTGCTGTTTGGAACAACCTAATGCTTATGGGTAGAATATGAGGGGTCCTTTGCTCATGTTGAAGTATTGGTTATTGGGGAAGGACCGTGTTTGGCTTTTCTGGCTGTTTGTGATACACAGTCAATGTTGTCATGTTGATTCCTTGTACTCCTGGTTTTTCTATAGTCCCTGAACTTCCTGGTTCCATTTGAGCACACTGAGGTATTTCCTGGTCCCTCTGCATGGTTTATTGAATCCTTGTTTCTCTTCAGCATCCTACAGTCCTGGAAATACACAAATGAGTGCTGGACAGGCAGAGGAGGTGCCCAGCCTTCCACAGTGCAATGGAGGAGATGAGCGAGACTTCACTTGCCAGTCAGCTGGTGAGTCTGCCAGAGAGAAAGACGCCCCACTCCACTTTCCCCATCCTACCCTATGCACAGAGAAGATGTCCCAGAGGCAGCACCATGGGTCACAAAGAATGGGCAATGCAATGTGTAAGGAGGGAACAGATCAATCCTCTGTCTGTGGTGACAGACAAGGAGCCATGTCAACCTGCACTTCAGAGTCCCAAAACATGACCATCCTCTCCAGGAGACACTAAGCCCCCTTTTAACCTTCTGCTTGTCATAGGCAGCTCGCCTGCAGCCCTTTTCCTTAGCCATTCTGAGGCAACTGAGTCATTCTTTCCTACAGAGGGAAGGAGTTCTCCTGAACAAATGTGTGGTGGACAAGAGCCTCAGGACAACCTGCCCTCCTCCCTGAGATGTGAAGCAGGTGAGTGAGGGGAGCACTGTGTGCTCTGCAGGGTTCTTTCTGGAGGCTGAATTCTGAACTGGGGTTTCTTGCTGTGTTTGCTCTGTTAAAACATCAAAAGAACACATGGCCATATTCGCCCATGGCATTCTGGGAAATTTCAGGGAGGAAAAAAATTCTTGAGAAATATGAAGGAGTATTGTTTGCTGTTACAAAGAACATGAAATTAAGCAGACATGAGGTCACCTAAAATATCTGGTTTATATATAGTCACATATCACTTATACTGAGGTGAAATGGTGGGAAATGCATTATGAGGTGACTTCTATATTGCATGGATACCATAGAGTGCCCCACCACTGAAAATCTTAGCTGTCCAGCTTCTGCTCATCTCTGCCTATGTTATGTCTGTTATAAATGTGGTCTACCCTGGGCTAAAATGTTATCATGTGCCACATGAATCTATGCTCAGGATGGTGTTTGAGAAGAAAGTGAAAAATTCAAGCATACTTGCTAGAACGCATGTAGGAACAATGATTGGAAATGTCAGAGGAGGGTGAAATAAGAATAAATGGCTGGTTGTAAAAGAGGAAAGACACACACACACACAGAAACAGAGAGAGAGAGAGAGAGAGAGAGAGAGAGAGAGAGAGAGAGAGGCATGTAGCCATCCATATATCTACCAATCTATCCAACTATACACCCAGCCATTTACTTATCCACATTCCAATACAAGCATCTAGCTATCCATATACCTGCCAGTAAATGTTATCTGTCCATCCACCCATCCACCCACTCATCCACCCACTCATCCATCCATCCATCCATCATCCATCATACCACACATTCATTTCACCCCTCCTGATTCTCCTCATAGATGGCTAGATTATGTTCAATATTTGAATTTTCTCAGGAGACACAAGCAGTATAGAAGCTTCACGACAAGCTGTTTGAGATCCGTCTTGAGTATAGACCATACACCAAGAGAGGGAAGTTGAGAACTCTAGATGCAGCCAAGGATCTTGAGTTGTGAGTGACAGTGTTTCACCTAACCAGACATGGAGTCCTAGTGTCATCACTTGGGGTACACTACCGAGGGGCACTGATATCCTTCAACTACTTTCCCCATGCTTGGGCCAAGCGTGTAGAAATGAAGAAAATAAAAGCTGAGAAAACTCCTGGGTAAGACTTTTGAAGAGGACTTGGGAAGGGAATGTCCTCTTTGTCCACAGTGAACAGAGACTTTCATGATATGAAAGGATGATGACCAGAACATACAGAAAGGGAGGAGATGATATGCTTAGATTCAACTCTGTCAGAAATATCAGGAACAACAAGCTAACTAAAGAGAACAGACCGAGCTGGGGAGATGAACACAATGGGGGAAAAGGGCTAGGCTCACTTATAAAATGAGGTGCAGAGTTTAATATGAGGAGAAAATTATATAAAGTAGAGATGCTGATAAATAGTATACGAGGAGTGATCAGCCCTACACACAGATTAAAAATGAAGGATGAATCAAAAGCCAGCAGGAGGCCAGTTAAATGACACTTGCTGCCAAGTCTGATGACTCGAGTTTGCTCCCTGGGACTCACATCTGTGTAGGAGAGGGCTGATGCCTATAAGTTGTCTTCTGACCTCTACCTATGTGCCATGGTATGTGAGAGACTTTCCCACCCCAAAATAAATACAGCAACAGCAACAACAACCTTAAAAGTAACAATAAGGTTTGGGGATTTAGCTCAGTGGTAGAGTGCTTGCCTAGGAAGTGCAAGGCCCTGGGTTCAGTCCCCAGCTCCGGAAAAAAGAACCAAAAAAAAAAAAAAAAGTAACAATAAGTAAAGAGCAAAACTTATCTTCTGGGAAGGGAGGAAACAGTTTGAGACATTGGAGGGACTGAGCTGAAACTAAACTCTGGCCTAAGGTGACTCTATCAGCTGTGAGTTTTCAGGTTGTGGTGACCCCAAGTCTCAAAGTGGCATTGGGAAATATGCAGGAGCACTCAGTCTCTCTCAGGCATTCTTATCTGTAAGTTAATGATCCCCAAACATGAACCTTCACACTTGCCTGTCAGCTTCCTCAGCTGCAGGCCTTGGTTACCTTTATGTAGCTCTCTTTATATAGCTCTCTCACAGACTTCTCTATCTGGATGCTTCAAGAACTTCAGCATGAAGCGCTTGCACAGTTCCACATATCTGAATAGACAGAAGCCCTGTCTCCTGTGCTGGTGTCTCTGTTTCAGCACGGGACAGTATTTCTCCATTCTGAAGCAGGGTTGTTACTGACTGCCTCTCCCTAATGGAAAACACTCTTCCATATATCACATCTGTCCATTTTCCCCAACACAAAAGGCAGATCGGATCTCTCTAATTTTAATTTATTTTATTTTATATATATGACAGTTTTGCTTGCATGAATAAATATACACCACATACTTGCCTGGCATCCAAGGAAGTCACAATAAGGTGTCAAATCTTCCGGGAACTGGAATTGCACAAAGTTTTAACCTGCCATGTGGTGCTGGAAATTGACCCTGTGTCCCCTGAAAGAGCAAAAAGTGCTCTTAACCATTGAACCATCCTTCCAGACCCACAAATCAGATCTCTTATTTCATCTTAAGGCTAAGAAAACAGCCCTGGGGGGGGTCTCTAATGTCTTTTCTCATTTCATCTTGCTCCATCAAACTCACTCTCTTGAACTTCGACCAGACACTCAGAGAAATGTAGTTGACAAAGCTTACTCTCTCTCTCCCTGAGTTTAACAGCTTCCTGGTGTCAGTAGGATCCATTCTTTTCCTCCCTGAAGGTTGCAGCTTCCTGCCTGCCTCTCTTGTCCTTCAAGAGAACAGCGTGTGAAACATTCTCAGTTACTTTGATTTCTTTGTTCTTTGATCCTTTACCTGTCAGGGGAAATACTTGTGGCTCCTGCTGTTTGGAACAACCTAATGCTTATGGGTAGAATATGAGGGGTCCTTTGCTCATGTTGAAGTATTGGTTATTGGGGAAGGACCGTGTTTGGCTTTTCTGGCTGTTTGTGATACACAGTCAATGTTGTCATGTTGATTCCTTGTACTCCTGGTTTTTCTATAGTCCCTGAACTTCCTGGTTCCATTTGAGCACACTGAGGTATTTCCTGGTCCCTCTGCATGGTTTATTGAATCCTTGTTTCTCTTCAGCATCCTACAGTCCTGGAAATACACAAATGAGTGCTGGACAGGCAGAGGAGGTGCCCAGCCTTCCACAGTGCAATGGAGGAGATGAGCGAGACTTCACTTGCCAGTCAGCTGGTGAGTCTGCCAGAGAGAAAGACGCCCCACTCCACTTTCCCCATCCTACCCTATGCACAGAGAAGATGTCCCAGAGGCAGCACCATGGGTCACAAAGAATGGGCAATGCAATGTGTAAGGAGGGAACAGATCAATCCTCTGTCTGTGGTGACAGACAAGGAGCCATGTCAACCTGCACTTCAGAGTCCCAAAACATGACCATCCACTCCAGGAGACACTAAGCCCCCTTATAACCTTCTGCTTGTCATAGGCAGCTCGCCTGCAGCCCTTTTCCTTAGCCATTCTGAGGCAACTGAGTCATTCTTTCCTACAGAGGGAAGGAGTTCTCCTGAACAAATGTGTGATGGACAAGAGCCTCAGGACAACCTGCCCTCCTCCCTGAGATGTGAAGCAGGTGAGTGAGGGGAGCACTGTGTGCTCTGCAGGGTTCTGGAGGCTGAATTCTGAACTGGGGTTTCTTGCTGTGTTTGCTCTGTTAAAACATCAAAAGAACACATGGCCATATTCGCCCATGGCATTCTGGGAAATTTCAGGGAGGAAAAAAATTCTTGAGAAATACGAAGGAGTATTGTTTGCCGTTACAAAGAACAGGAAATTAAGCAGACATGAGGTCACCTAAAATATCTGGTTTATATATAGTCACATATCACTTATGCTGAGGTGAAATGGTGGGAAATGCATTATGAGGTGACTTCTATATTGCATGGATACCATAGAGTGCCCCACCACTGAATATCCTAGCTATCCAGCTTCTGCTCATCTCTGCCTATGTTATGTCTGTTATAAATGTGGTCTACCCTGGGCTAAAATGTTATCATGTGCCACATGAATCTATGCTCAGGACGGTGTTTGAGAAGAAAGTGAAAAATTCAAGCATACTTGCTAGAACGCATGTAGGAACAATGATTGGAAATGTCAGAGGAGGGAGAAATAAGAATAAATGGCTGGTTGTAAAAGACGAAAGACACACACACACACACACACACACACACAGAGAGAGAGAGAGAGAGAGAGAGAGAGAGAGAGAGAGAGATAGAGAGAGAGAGAGAGAGAGAGAGAGAGAGGTCTGAAATCAGAGGAGAGTGTCAGATCAGTAAGCTCCACAAATGGCTGATGCCTTAAAGACAGCAGTGGGGAAGATGGTGTTAGAGGGAAAGAGGGTGGGGCCAGGCAAATGCTTGAGGAGGATGGCAAATCTCCATTGGTGCAATCGTGCTCACTCTTAGGCAGCAATGTGAGGTCTGTCACAGAGTCCAGCCTATGAACAAACATTAGGTATGTATTCAGGTCATTATTATCTGTCTTTTGTGTTTTTCTCTCTTCAATGATGACCCAAGAACCTACCTTACAAATGATTGAAGGGAGAAAAATCAAAAGTAAAGAAGGTTCTACAGATTTTAATGTCCTGTTTTCTAGGTAGTTTTATTTCACTGTCAGCAGAGAAGAGCCTCCTTTCTTTTACCTCCTTTCCTATTCACCAGCCTGTCCATCCTTGTGTCCACACAGCCATGGACCAATACCTCTATCTAGTTGTTCATCTATGTATCCATCTATCCATCTATCCACCAATCCATTCATTCATTCATGCACCAAATCACCCATCTAGCTATCCATCTATCTGCCAGTCTATGCAGCTATCCATTCAATTATCCACTCATTCATTACTCTCCAAATAACAACATAACCATCCATCTGTCTGCCAGTTGACCCACCTATCTATCTAGCTGTCCTTCCAACCATCCATTCATTTCTGTCCTCCTGATCCTCCCCAGAAATGACTGGATTATGTCCACATTTGAATTTTATCAAGCAGAATAGAAGCCCGACTTGAGGCTGTTTGAGATTTTTCTTGAATATAGATCATACACCAAGAGAGGGAAGTTGTGAACTGTAGATGGAGCCATCAAATCTGAGTTCTGAGTGATTGCTGGTCTTAACAGACTAGACATGGAGTTCTAATGTCACCATTTGGGGTACACTATCAAGAAGTGCTGATCTCCTTGAGCCGTTTCCCCCATGGTTGGGTCAAGAGTGTGGACTTGATGAATAAAGCAGAAACTGAGGAAACTCCTGGGTAAGACTTTTGAAGAGGACTTGGGAAGGGAATGTCCTCTTTGTCCACAGTGAACAGAGACTTTCATGATATGAAAGGACAGTGACCAGAAAGGGAGGAGATGATATGCTTAGATTCAACTCTGTTGGAAATATCAGGAACAACAAGCTAACTAAAGAGAACAGACCGAGCTGGGGAAATGAATGCAATGGGGGGAAAGTGCTAGGCTCACTTATAAAATGAGGTGCAGAGCTTAATATGTGGAGAAAATTATATAAAGGCAAGATGCTAGTAGACAGTGTAAAGCACTCATCAGCCCTACAGAGAACAGAGAAGGAGAAAGAACTAAAAACCAGTTAGGAGGCCTGATAAGTAGCACTTGCTGTCATGCCAAATGACTTGCGTTTGCTCCCTGGGGCTCACATCTAAAGAAGAGGGCTGATTCCTATAACTTTCCTCCTTGAAGTTTCCAAATTCCTGTCTGTCTGTCTTGTCCATCAAGAGAAGCGTGTGTGAAACTTTCTCATTTACTTCCATTACCTGGTATGTCTTTGATCCTTTGCCTGTTGTGGGAAATAGGGAGAAATATTTGTGGCTGCTGCTGTTTGGAACAACCTGACTCTTATAGATAGAATATGTGGGTTCTTTATTCACGGTGAAGTAGTAGTTACTGGGGAAAGACAATTTCTTGCTCTCTGGCTATTTGTGTTACACAGTCAATGTTGTCACTTTGATTCCTTGTACTCCTGGTTTTCTTATATTCCCTGAATGTCCTGGTTCCACTTGAGCACACTGAGGTATTTCTTGGTCCCTCTGCATGGTTTATTGAATCTTTATTTCTCTTCAGCATCCTGTAGTCCTGGAAATACACAGACGAATGCTGAACAAGCAGAGGAGGCGCCCAGCCTTCCACAGTGCAATGGAAGAGGTGAGTCTGTCAGAAAGAGAACCCCACCCCTTTCCCCATCTGACTCTGTTGTTTACATACTCAGAGAAGAAATCATAGAGGCAGCACCAAAGGTCAAACTAATGGGGAATGAGATGTGTAGGGAGGGAGCAAATAGGTGGCCAACCCATCTCTGGTGACAGAGAAGAAGCCATGTTAACCTCCACTTTACAGTCCCCAAACATGGCCATTCCCTGCAGGAGACACTAAGCCCTTGTACTTTTCTGCTTTTCTCAGGCACTTCTCATTCTATGTTTTCCACAGAGGGAAGTAGTTCTTGTGAACAAATGTGTGATGGACCAGATCCCCAGGATGAACTGTCCTCATCACTGAGACGTGACACAGGTGAGGGAGGGGAGCACTGTGTGGTCTGTAGGATTCCAAAGGCTGAATTCTGAGCTGGGTTTCTTGTGTTTGCTCTTGTGTGCACATCAACACAAAGAGAGGGTCGTGTGCTGGCTAATGTTCTTTTATTTGCCTATGGCATTGTGGGTAATTTTCAGGTGGTAAAATGTCTTGGAAAACATCATGAAAGAATGTCATTTATTAGGTGCTCACAGGTCACTTTCTTTTTTCTTTTTTTTCTTTTTCTTTTTTTTTGGGGGGGGGGAGGTGGGGACCGAACCCAGGGCCTTGCGCTTGCTAGGCCACAGGTCACTTTCATAGGAATCTGATGGGTGGGAGAACACTCTTGCCTTTGACTTTTCCACAGTCACTAAGGCCGATATATATTGAAACTCTAGGACAATTTCTTGCTCTAATTTCTGGATCTCCATGGAAACCAAGTAATGTAGTATTCCTATACTGACTAATCATTTTTCTTATTTTTGCCACAAACCTGCCAAAAATGTTTAAAGAGGAACTACTGTATCATTCGTTTGATGCAATTCATTAAAACCTAAAGTTATTTGACCCACATATTTTCCATGCATCCTTTGATACATATGTCATCCCTTCATTCCTAAAACTCTTAAGACTCTGTCAGGGGAAATTGTTACAAGTTTAAGGCTCTAGGTACATAAGAAATGAATAAGATTCTGGCATGTTTCAGAATCTTAAAATGATAAGGAGAACAGAGGTCAAGCTTCCAGATGGTTGGACATGGGCTCTAGGATCTCTGAAGCTGGTAGTTAGGTTCTTGTGGTCTGAACCCAAATGAAAGTTCAAAGGTCTTTTAATACTCAAGGGAGCTTGCAAGGGCCCAGTGGAAAGAGGTTTTATTTACCAAATAGGAATGCTTAGGGCGAGAAGATGAAAAAATATCCCAGAGAATTAGAAAGTGTGTGAATGCAGCGCTACATGCGATAGAAGAGCCCCAGACGGATAGAATTCGGAAATATTAACACAGAGGCAAATGTAAAATGTAGTGCATACTGCAGAGGTAAAGACAGGTGACCAAGAAGACAGCAAATGCCAGGGAGAGAAAAGCTAACGATAGCGAGAGGCACAAAGGCCTTCCCAAGTTCCATTTTCAGCTGGTATTAACAAAGTTGTTTTAAACTCAGGAAGAGCTATGTTTGTGAGTCCCATTCTCTTAGAATGGACACTGGAGCTGTAGAGTATATATGCAATCATCGAACTGAGCAATTGGTGAAGCTTGATAAGGGGCTGTGGAGGGACTGGTTGATTTCTAGTGGGCAAGTAGAGTCTGGCTGTTCCTGATTGGTGGCGGTTCAGAAGCATGACTGTATGAATCATTGGTTGGCTTGTACAAGCCCATCTGCTGGACTTTAAGCTCAATGATTAATTAGGATTATTCTGGTTGCTGCTTCTTTATATAATCAAGGAATAATGCATTTCCCTAGGAGTAGAGGAACTTTTAGAAGTATTATTTTTTTATTAAAAAGTTCGTGTATGCATGTGTGTCTAAGTGTGGTTTGTGTATGTACATGTGCACGTGAGGAACTCTTAGAGGCCAGAAGAGGGTGTGGTAGTCAGAATAGAGTTACAGGCAGTTGTGGTTCACCTGATACTGGTGCTGGGAACCTAACTAAGTGTCTCTGGAAGATCAGTACACATTCTTCACTGCTGAGCCATCTCTCTAGTGTCGGTAGGAAATTTCCATTCTTGGTTTCTTCCTTGTGATGGTCATCATTTGAAGCTTACAAGAGAGACAATTAAGTATTGTCTCTATTGAAAATGTCTTTTCTGCACTGAACTTAAACTCCTAAGCATACTTCATTAAGTAAGGGTTATAGATCAACGGGTTGAGAGAATTGTGTCTGTGGATAGGGAGAGAAAAGAGAAGTTATGATATATATTTTTTTAAAAAATTGGTTTAAAATAATGTTATACAATGACTTTTGATAGTATTCTTTTCTTCTCCCCAACTCATCCCAGATACTCTCCAAATTCCCTCTCTCTCTCTCTCTCTCTCTCTCTCTCTCTCTCTCTCTTTCCTGTATTTGTGTGTCTCTTGCTCTTAAAATATCAAAAAAAGAAAAAAACCCAAAAGGACAAAAACAAAACAAGAGAAGCCTCAACCCCCTCGCCAAAAACCCCACAAAGTTTGTGTGATCAACTACTCCTGAGTGTGGGATGGGGTTAACATACACAGTGGCACTCTAGAGCTCAAGACACCCCATAGAAAATAAGTGCCTGATCTTTTCAAGCGAGTAACATCACATGGTCATCAAGCAGAAGTAGAGCGTGAATGTATTAAGATGATCAGTTTAGGAGAAACAGAGAGACTACTGTGGTTAGGCAAGGCACTTCCCAGAAGGGATCACACCTAGTCATACCCTGGTGGCTGAGACTGATTGATTATAGAGACAAGCACAGGTGAAACTTTCAGGACTTCTGAAACACATCTGTGTTCGAGTAATCTGACAGTTCTATTTGCAACATCAAGGTTGAGGGGCTTTGTCAAAGAAAACAATGTTCCCCAGAGAATAGTCTAGAATGACAAATACTAGGGATGTGGAAACACTGGAGAACCTCCTCTCTTGTTTTATAGAGCTACTTGACAAACATGCCAAGTCCCCCACCCCATTGTGAAGTGGAATCATTAGTTAAACCCTGCCGATTATTAGGTGCAAGACTCAGAAGTTCTGACTGTAAGAGCACAAGGAGGAACTGCAAGTTCTGTTATGAGAGACTGCTTTGAGAAAGCAATCCCATGACAAGTGGAGGAAGGATGCGTGGTTATGAGTATGACCAGTGTGTTGCCATGTGTGGACTACTAGGCTCTCAAGAGAAGCAGAGGCTAAAAGGAAGACATGTAGTCAATGACCTGACAGTAGTTGACTCAAGATTACATACACAGTGAGAAAAATGACTTACTCTCACAGACTGGCAAGTCACCACGTATCTTTGTGAATGGTCAATGAGAGAGTAGAACCAAACTTCTTTACAGTTTGGCTCCCAACTGGTGGATCCACATTTATTAGTTTATGAGGCTGGCTTGGCTTGGGAACTTGTCGGACCTTCCCGTCCATCTGTCTGTTTTGTGTTGTTATCTTCCAATATTCAGAGAGATGGGAGAATCAGGCGCAGACACAAGGAAAAACACCTTTTAAAAGTTTCTGAGACTAAATGTAGCAAGCATAAACACAGCGGCAGAATATTTGCTACATGCTGTACCTACAAATTAAGGTAGAAATTTCTTTACGTTGCTTTCTACATGCATCTTTAACTAACCTAACTCAGAAATAAAAGCACAGTGAGTCAAGTTCCAGCTGCGACTGAGTCACTTGGCGTGGTTCAGAATCATTATCTGAGTCGTACACAAGAGGTTTAGATTTTACTTCTGCAGGACACTCCCTCCCAGCAAGCCTACAGATGATTCTGTTGAGAACATCATACATAGAAGCTGGAGACCATCATTCCCGTATCTGAAGCTGCAAGCTTGCCTAGTGAAGTCCCTGGAGGGTGGGGGAGGGGAACACCATGCTCAAAGCGTGTGGCTTCTACAGAAAAGGCCACAGTTGGTTGTGCTTGGTTAAGAAACAGGTAGTTCAGGGTCTGCTTTTGCAAAGCAGAAGTGGTTATGCCCAGGCCGCCCTGAAGCAATCATCCAAGCATTTAGAGGGTGACTGCTGCTGATTGGCTGGATTTCAAATTTGTATTGTGGCTTCTGATTGGGTAGATTTCAGAAGCACGGTTAGTGAGTAGGTAGTCATTGGCTAAATGGGAAGGGTTTGGAATTGGTACAATCAGCCAAGATTACTTTTGACTGTTTTAAAAAAACAAAACAAAACAGTTTTATTCTTCCTCGTGGGAAATAAGAACTTTAAAGCTTTTTTTACAGCTACCTGTAGTAAATTAAAGGTGGAACGTGGGAAATAATGTAGATGCAGAAAGAGAATGGCTCCACTTGATCTTGGGTGTGATGACTGGAGCAGGTTTTCTGTTTCTTAGGTTTCGTTGATGTTGGTTTTATTTTTCCAGACTATCTGCGCAGTCAGACAGCAGTGGGGGCTCTTCTCTGTCTCTGTCTCAGGATCCGTGTACAATTTTTTGGTTAGGATAACTATCCAGGATGCTAGGTCACAACTAAACAAAGAAAGGGGTTGGAAGAGCTTGCTTCTGACCTGCTGTTCTGTGAGAGACAAGGTGACCATGCCCTAAAGTTATCAAACAGATACAGTTCTGACAAAGAGGGCAAGACAGGAGAGGAAAAATTAAAAGCAGAAACTGAAAGACGGAGGGAGAATGTAAAAATATTTTGGAGAAACAAGAAAAGGGGTGGGAAAAAAAAGAAAAAGGGATGGGACCAATAGACTTACAAAAAGGCCATGTGTCACCCTTGGAGGGACAATAGAAGATCAATGTTCAAGGCTAGCTTGGGCTAGAGTGAGTTTAAGGGCAACCAGAAAAATTAGGTGGTACCCTGTCTAAAAATGCAACATTAAAAAGTATCCAAGGGTGTAGCTCACTGCTTGCTTTGCACAAATGAGCCCTGAGCTTGGTACCCAGTATCACAAAATTAAATAACAAACTTACACACACCTACAATTTTGGCCCAGGAGCACAACAACCCACAAGTGAAGAGAGGTGTACCTGTGTCATGTGTTCCCCAACATATGTGCCAGAAGACCTAGAAGCAAGGATGGGAAGCAGTCAAGGAGGTAAGGAATAGATAAGTGCCCAGGGGTCATGGGTTAGGGATGGCTTGGTGAGTACCCAGCTCCGGATAGAGTAATAGCTTCTGGTCTAGTCCATCCAAGAATCCAGTCCTCCTGTACTTCCTTGTTGGAGCTGGAGAGAAGCAAGAAACATTTCCAGAGCCACGTGGGAGGAGAGGAGTCAGTTGGTCCCATGTAAATGATGAAGAAGAAATGCATTGTTATTAATTAATTAATAATTAATAATACCCCAAATGCTGTGCCCCCCCAGTCCCAGTCCCCACCTCAGATTCCCTTCTCCTTTGCCTCTGAGAGGGTAGAACCTCCCCTCCCAGTATCCCCCAAGTGTATCAAGTCTCTGCAGGATTAGGCACATCTCCCCCGAGGCCAGACAAGGCGGCCCTCTGCTACATATGTCCCAGGAGCCTCGGTCCAGCTCCTATATGCTCTTTGGTTGGTGACTCAGTCTCTGAGAGCTCCCAGGGTTCTGGATTAGTTCATACTGTTGGTCTTCCTGTGGAGTTTCTATCCCCTTCAGGGCCTTCAATCCTTCCCCAAACTCTACCGTAACGGTCCCTAGCCTCTGTCCAATGTTTGGCTGTGGGTATCTGCATCCTTTTCAGTCAGCTGCTGGGTAGAGCCTCTCAGAGGATAGTTATGCTAGGGTCCTGTCTGTAAGCACAACAGAGTATCATTAATGGTTTGGTTTTGGCTCATGGGATTGATCTCAAGTTGGGCAGGTTATAGGTTGGCCATTCCTGCAGTCTCTGCCCCATCTTTATCCTCCCACTTCTTTTAGGCAGGATGAACTTTGGGTAGAAAATTTTGTAGTTGGGTTGGTGTCCTTATCCCTCCCCTGGGATTTCTGCCTGGAGGATGCTGCCAGGAGGTAGCATCTTCTGGTTCCAGATCCCCAGTGTTAGGCATCTCGGATAAGGCCACCTGGAAAATTAAACTCTTAAAACCACCACTTATCTTGTCTGCTGCCCTGATGTATCGAGTCATACCCATTCTTCCCTGCCACCCAGAGGGGCTGAGTAAACTTTTGCAGCTAGATAATAAAGTTGCTGTGTCATGGTAAGGCTGTGACAAAGCTTCCTACTGTGTGTGAGCTGCTGCTTCTGAAAGAGTTCAGGTCAACTATTTTCAATCCAGTGTACCCTCCCAACCAACATCCTTACGTGTGTCAAAGAACCAATCAGGACTTGCCTAGAACACTTCCTACCCCATTCTCATTTTATTTGTACAAAAATGTGTTAATATATAACATGTCTCATAGGGAGGTTGGGGGGCAACAATGGTCAAGGCTCTCCCTGGATTCCCAGTTGTCAGTTCACTGGGCTTAGATTCTACTAGGAGGAGGAAAGACATGGCAATCCAAGCATTGCTATAAGTAAGGTCTCTCAGTGTGAATGGTCCTAAGGGTTCTACCTTCTGTTCATTATCTCTTTCCCTATTGTCATTTACTGTCTTCTATAAGCCATGGACACTGGGAGGAAAATTCCTGCAGGAAAATCCAAGAAGAGGAGAAGTAAGGAAACAAAGATTGTTTACATGCTTTTGATATTCCCGATAAGTTATTTATCCCAGAATTACTATTGTTATTATGTATGATAATGGGGTTGACTTTGGTAACCTCCCCTGAGGTTCTCCTTGCCCTTGAACCTGTTATCTTTTTTAAAAAAAATTTATTGGATATTTTAAAATTTACATTTCAAATGCTATCCCCTTTCCTGGTTTCCTGTCCATAAACCCCCTATCCCATTCCCCTCTCCCTGCTTCTATGAGGGTGTTTCCCCACCCACCTCTTCCCATCTCCCTGTCCTGACATCCCCCTACACTGGGGCATTGAGCCTTGGCAGGACCAAGGGCTTCTCCTCCCACTGATGCCCAACAAGGCCATCCTCTGCTACATATACAGCTGGAGCCATGGGTCTGTCCATGTGTACTCTTTGAACCTGTTATCTTAATGACAAAGACACTCTACAAGAAACCTTAAGCTAGAAACCTTGGTGGGTTGGGGGAATGTTTTTGACCATTGTTGTATGAGGAACTAATCTGATTTTATGGGTCTTAAGAAGTGGAGAATCTTTTTTAGATGCAGGAAGAGAAATGGCTATGGAGGAATAGTCAGAAGGATGCAGGTCTGGTGAGTCTGAAGGTGCAGGAAGGGACCAAAGACCTTTGTGATCTTGAGAACCTGGGACAGGCAAGGAAATAGGTCGCCCCCCAGAGCCTCCAGGAGCAGGAGGGTTGTAGACAGTTGCACACAGTTGAAGAGATCTTTTTGTGGCTCTGTGCTTTCAAATTCTTACAGAAACATCTAGGCGTGACATGCTGGTATACAGGGTGCATTTCTTCTTGTTCCTCTGCTAGGATCCACAAAGATTGTGGTGTGGAGCAAGTCAGGGAGAAGTTGCACACACAGGTCTATGTGGGGACTGATGAGGACTGTACAGGAATGTCCCTGTCTTACAAGGCAATGGTGGCAAATGGGCCCTTCCCTGCGCTATTTAACCAAGTTTATAAAGTATAATTCCTGACTCTAATGGTCCTGGCTAAAATGCAGCTCACTGTTTTTGCATGAGGGAGGTATGTAAATGCCTGGCTTCCACACAGGTTCTAAGAGAACACATCCTTAGAAAAGAAGTGTTGATAATAGTTGAGCTCACCTGGACAGGGCTCTCTTTGGTCACCATGACGGTGGACAGTGCCCCATGAACTGGGCATGCTGTGAATCTGGGTTCCAGCGCCATGCATCATGCCTAGTCTGTGGTTGAGGAAGGTTACTAACTGTGGGTCCTCCATTCTATCCATTCTCTGACCATGTCCTTAACTGAGTGGCATCACCTCAGTGAGACAGAGCCTACCAGAGTGAGGGTCTGGCAATTCTGAAAGGCGGGTGTCATCAAAGCTACCCTTATCCCTAGACCTCCTAAGTGTGAGGTATCACCTCAAGTGTTTGGGTTCTGCTCTTATACCCTGCCATGTCCTTCCAGAGGCTGCACCCTCACCTGTAGGCTTATATTTTTCAAAACCTACTTTCATAAGGGTTCTTAAATGCTCCAACCTCCCTTATAGTGCCCTTTCTCTCTCTTTCATTTTGTTTTGTTTCGAAGGAAAAAAGAAAGGTTACAACTGGTCAAAACCAAAGCGGAGGAAGCCAATGATTGTACGGAGAAAATGTAAGCAAATGGAGGGACAGTCACAGCTGTTGAGTTTATTAAGGTGCTGCCCTTTGCATACGTGGGGGCCTGTGAGTTTCTGAACCATGATTGTGTGTGTGTGTGTGTGTGTGTGTGTGTGTGTGTGTGTGTGTGTGTGTATTGTATTCATACAGGTACATATGGGTGCACATACTTGCCCCGACATGTATAGGCCGTGATAGGATATAGAATATCCTGCTCTCCCATTCTCTACCATATTCCCTTGCCAGTCAGCAAGCCTCCATGAGCTGCTTGTCACCAGTGCTTTAACACTAGCCCTATAGGTACATAGCTATAGGTACACAACTATAGGTAAACAGCTATAGGTACACAGCTATAGGTACATAGCTATAGCTACACAACTATAGGTACATAGCTATAGGTACACAGCTATAGGTACACAACTATGGTACACAGCTATAGGTACACAGCTATAGGTACAAAGCTGTAGATACACAGCTATAGGTACACAGTTTTAGGTATACAACTATAGGTACACAGTTATAGATATGCAGCTGTAGGTACACAGCTATAGGTATACAGCTATAGGTATATAGCTGTAGTTACATAACTATGTACTTTTTACATGGACGCTGGTGTCTGAGTTCATTTCCTCATGCTTACACATTTATGGCTCTTAAGCACCGTGCAATCTCCACCTTCCCACAAAAATTTTATAGCTACACGAAGACATGGGTTAAGGTGCTGTAACAAAGCATCCCAGTGCTACAATGTCTTTTACAAATGGTTTGTTTCTGGCACACAGGATGGTCCAGATTTGAAAGGGAGGTGCTGTCATCCTCAGAATAAAATTTTTTGTTGATTTAGAAAAATGTTTACAAGAAGGATGAATGAAGCAGCCAAGCTCCATGTGCATATGTAAAAGTGTGTGTGTGTGTGTGTGTGTGTGTGTGATAAGAAAATTGATATTTGTTTATCTATGTACCTGTGATAGCATTCGTTTTTGCCTATAAATTCAGGTCTCTTAATGTAAGAATTTATCTGTATGTATAGAGAAAGATGTACTTAGAGATAGAAATGACTGACAGTCCATATTTATAAATGTGTTCATTGAAGGGCTGATGGGACAACTCAGTGGTCACAAGCACGAGGAACTGATTTTGGATTCCTCACACCCACATTAAAAAGTTGGGCATAATGTACACATCTGTACTCTCTCACTGGGGAGGCACATATGGGTGGACCCCTCACAGTGGTTGATTAATAAGCCTAGTCCCAGATTTACTGTCAGACCTGTGTCAACAGCTAAGGTGAAGAGCTATTGAGGAAGACACCAAACAATGACCTCTGGCCTCCATGCACATGCAAGCACACTCACATATACACACATAGGAACACATACATGTACACACATACACACGCATGCAAAAATGCATACATTGGTGATATTTGGTTATTGGAATAAATGTGATGTCTATATTTTTATTTTTTTTAAATATTGACTATGGTCATCCTTTGCCATGACAGGGATTCTTTAGGGATACATATATCCACAAACACGCAAAGGGATAGACAGATAGATGATAGATAGGTAGATAGATAGATAGATGATAGATAGATAGATGACAGATAGATACCAATTGACCCTAGAATGTTTTTGAACAATTTAATCACAAATATGCATGGCGATATTTTCTATATTGTGTATATATTTACAAACGGTCCCGCCATCTGATTTTAGTAATTGTCTAAGGGTCTGCTTCTTCCTAAACAAAAGCTAAATGCTGTTTCCCAAATGATTATCAGTTTTGCATCAGGTCCATGAAGTAGGCATTGGAATCCAACTGGGTCTTAATTTCACCAACTAAGAGTCTTAAGCTCTCGATAATGACCTGGCTGTGCTGTTGACTGATGTGTACATTTTTGTTCAGAAGGGAGAAAAGAGTAGTTGCATCTGCCTTTTGAATGCATATTATGAAAACCACATTATTTGGGCTGAGTTTTTGAAAACATTTTCATCAATTATCTTCATGTGCAGACGGATAGATTTCTTTCCAATATTTTAAAATGACTGAATTATTCGCATGCTTTAACCCTGACTTCTGTCTGGAAGGACACAGCTCCTCGTTGAGAGCTCTTATCCACCGTGTGTGGAGAAAGTACCCTACCGTAGCAGGAGCCCTTCCTTGCTCCTTCCATTTTCCCCTGTGCATTTCCAACTCTGCATTTGCCTGTGTCCCTCCTAGATGGCAGAAGAGCCGTTACCCAGGCAGTTTTCAGGAGAAAGAAAATGAAGAACCCAGGACTCTCTGCTAAGATCAGGGGTAAGACAGCTTCTTTGGATCTCATCCCATCTCCCTCTGTCTGGTAAGGGTTGGGGGGGAGGGGAATCTGAAGATAAAAACCAAAAGAAAGCAAAACAAAACAAAACAAAGAAAAAAAACTACTCAACTATCTTGTCAATTTGAGAATAAAACTGTTAGGAGCAAGCGCGTAAACACCTTTCCTCTGAGTTGAACTGTATTTTTATGGAAATGCTTTTCTCTTACTTATCAGTTATTAAAATCTGGTGACTCAGAGGCAGAAAGCAGACCTTTCCCCTTCTGGAGAGTTCTTTCTTACCTTGGACAGGCCCTGTAGCTCTCCAGGTCCATTTCTACAACAGTAGTGTTCCACAGGAGAAGCTGAGAGCCCTTTCTGACCTGATACTCAATTTTTGAGACAGTCAGACCATGTCTGAGAGAACGAACAGCAAAGGAATGAACCTTTATGCGTTCTCCGATTTAAAGCAATTCCCCTCTGTCAGCCTGGGCAAGCCCAGACTAGGGCATGCAAGCAGGGCTGGCACCATCCCTCTTCTATGTTCCCATGGGGCTCTGCCTCTGTTGCCCAACAGCTGGTGTGGAGGCGCTGGGTTGGAGAGATTGAAGAGAACAGAGCTGACAGGTGTTTGAGCAGGTGTCCTGTCTGATGGAAGATGCTGGACGTCTAGGATGCTCTCTCCACCATGACACACTCCCATCACTTCCACAGTAGGGAGAGAGGAGGGGCCGGACATCAGGTTTACCTCATTAAAAGAATTTAGCTTTCCGTTTGGAGCCTGGTGTGAGGGGCCCTGATGGCATGATTTAATTCCACTGATGTGTTCTGTGGTCACACTGTGGTTTGACACTTTGCCTTAGGATGTTCAGGACTCCAGGGGACCACCTCTGCCAACTCGAGAGGAAAAAAGACTTTCCATCCCCCCCCCAACAGAAACTCCTGTGTCATTAGTGACATGAGCAGACCAACAGGTCACTTTGTTTGCCATTTACTAAATTGATCCCAACTGCTGAGCCTTCTATACATTTTTTGGATAAACAGCAGAGAAGTGACAAATCTGTTACTCTAAAGTTTAAGACTGGCCATAACAACTATTTTTACATAACTTTAAACTATGTTCTGACCACAATTGTATTTATGGGGTTACTGATGGATTTCAATTTATTACATGGGCAAAAATACCTCTGGTTGCAACAATAACTCAATCTTGCCTTGCTCAGTTATTCTGCTAGGAAATAAAATGTTGTAGAATATAAAATGTTCCTAGATCTAAATCCAAATCTCCCTATACCAATTTCTCTGCTGTCTAAAACAGACATCAGTGTTTCCTTTATCTCTTCAAAATCTGAGCCTTAAACAGGTTCAATAAAAGATAATCCAGCAGGCCTTCTAGTCCCACAATGAAAACCGTCACACAGTGTTAGGGAGAAAAGATCTCTGAATTTGTTGTGCTGGCTGATCCTGTTGCCAAAGCTTTTACACCAAGTCAGGCTAGAATAGAGGAGGGATAATTACTGGAATGAATCAGGTGGAAATCTTCTCAGTAGGCTATCAGCATGGGACCTCAGAAGAAAGAGGGGGAATGAGCTATTTCCAAGCAAAACTTAGCCTTCTAGAGTGTCAGTGACATCTTGAAGCCCAAGAGTGGAGAGTCCCTTGGAAAGCCACTTTGAGTGGAAGACCTTATGTTGCGTGGTGGTCCCACCATCCACAGAGAGAAAGCAAGAGTATTGGTTTCTACAACAGCTTATGTGGCTGAATTACCCAATAGAGACACTTCCTGTTTTCTCACTGTGTTTGAAATAGTAACAAGAATTTTGATGATGTGGCTGAAACAAGGTTCAGAGCCCTGTGCCACTACAATGCTGCCTGCTTTGATCTGCAAACTCTCAAGACTATAATCTCTGCCAGACACAGGGTGTCTGTCACCCAGCAGTGATGTACATGAAGGTGACCCAGAGTGTTGGGCAAAGACCTGGGTCCAAGTTTTCTCTTCCTTTGCCTGCAATGGACTTGGACAAGTGCCTTGTCTTTCACCTCAAATTCTTTACTTCTAATGTAAGAGGGTCATCTATGCCAACCCAAGTCCATTGCAGTCTTGATCACACTTAGTCTCAGCACCATGGACAGTCCACTCCCCCCCCCGCCCCCTCCCCTCCCCCCACCTCCCTACCTCCCGCCCACTCCATCAAAGTCTCTGCCTTGATAACAGGGAGAAAAACTTATTGACTTTTAGGAATTTCATCTCTACTTCTGTGGCGTTGCATCTCTCCACCTCCTGTATTGTTTTCAGATTGTTCTAGAACTCTCTGGGTTTCTCTATCAGCTGCAGACAGAAAACCAAAAAAACCAAAAAACAAAACAAAACAAAAAAAAAAAAAACCCCACTGTTGTGAGGGAGAAATTAAACAGAGCAGACATAAAGACAAATTTGAAATGATCCCACCCAGCGCTGCTAGGTTGCCCATTATCTCCCCAAGTCAGTGCCAAGGTGGAGAGATAAGAGGACCATCCCTGCTACCACCTTTAGTAAGTAGCGCATCTGGACACTCCTGCCATAACCTGACAACAGCTGTGTGTTTCATGTAGCAGTCGATGGTGCTAACCAGAGTGGGAGTCAGGACAGTTTTATTGAGTCCAAACTTCTCTGCTAAAGCCTTCTGTTGTTTTTTTTTTTTTTATAAATTAGGGGTAAAGTGTTTTGTCACTATGTATCCAATATGCCCCTTGCAAGAAAGATTTAGAAGCTAGAGATGTGAGGATCAAAATGTCCCAAGTGTTAAAGGAATGACCCCAAGAGGGAGAAGGGGGAATTGAGCAACTGCAAAGTGAGACTGAAGAAGGAAAAAAAAATCCTCTTTCCAGGTCCAAGAAGGCACGGGAAGGAAATGGCCAATTTTAACGCGGAGTTGCTACCTGTGACGTGTGGTAACTTGAAGGGAGTATTACACAAGGATAAATTCAAACAAGGTAGGTTTCATGGTTTTTAATTTGCAATTGATAAGTTTAAAAATCACACGTAACAATGCAATCACTTAAGGAACCGTGGGGCAAGCATGGCTTGACATCGGGAAGGGATCCTGACACGCTATTTTCACACTTGAAGAAACCATACGTAATAGATGTTCATGACAGTGTGAATGTGGCCACGAGATGCGCAGAGAACCAGAAAAAAAATACTATGAACTTCCATCCACAGATGGAAACTATTGTGTAGTTTCATTCTGGTCAGACACAAATGGGAAGAGGCTATGGGCCACTGTCTTCGCGTCCTTGGGTCATTAGTCCTGGGGCATGACACTAGTCATGGTGAGACCATCACAGAACTGAAAATCAGAGAAGCCAAGTTCCAGCCTCGGATTTGCCAAGTGAGGTGTTCTTATTCTATAGAGGCAGGTGGGGGGACTTTCTGAGGCTGAATTTCCTATTTTAAAAATAGAGGACAACAATTTAAAGCCTGATCCATGCGGATAAATGTATATCGTTGGTATAGCATATTCTTCAATACTATGCCATAAAGATTTATATGAAATAAAGCCTCAGTGTGGTGGTCTTCATCTCAGATCTCTCTTAATAGGAGATTGTGGATGACAGTTAACAGAAAGGATTACATTGTCTCTATTTTTTAATGGTTTTAGTGAGTTATGATTCATACACTGTACAATCCAGCAATTAGAGTCTAATAGATGCGTGGAATTTTTTTTTGTTCATCAGAAACAATTACCATGAGAATATATTTGCCTCCCTTTGTCCGTGAATAGTCAATGCTCCTTCCCACTCCAACTAGTCAATCGCCTATCTAATTTCTGTTCTATAAATCTGCCCATTGTATACATTTCATGAAACAACATCCTATAATATAGGCCACTTGTGACTGCCTGCTTTCACTTACCATGATGATATGTAATAGATAGCCTTAATTGATGAATAATATGATATTTCGCTGTACACACACATTACATTTTCACCATTCAGTCATCAGTTTGGATAGTTTTACATGTAATAAATAGTGTTTTGAGAATTCAAGGTCAACATGTGTAGGAACACACATACTCAGGTTGAGGCACACAGAAGCCGAGTTGCTAGGTCATATGGTGATTGTATGTTGAGCTCAGTGAGGACTCACCAAAATGGTTTTGGTGGTGTTCTGTGTTCCCACCAGCAATGAAGGGGGCCTCCAACTTCCCAATGCCAAAAGCTGTGGTTCCATTTTTGTTTTCTGTCATGGTTATCCTGGTGGGTGTGAAATGGTGCGGTAGCAATTTTGTTTGCGTTTTCATAATAACGAAGATGTCAAACATATCCTTAGCTTTTTTTTTAAAAAAAGAAATCGTAGTCTCTATTTCCATGGGATAGGATTTATGTTTGATGGTGTCTACCTATGACGGCAGGGATGGACAAACTTCTGTTCAATATTCCCTTTAATTGGATAGAAAACGATGTCACCTAATCCTGAGTTGCAGAAACCAGGAACAGTTTTAGTTGAAGCTGAAGATTCCACCTCCACCTAGCCTGGGGCACCCAAGACTGTTTGTTCTCCAGCTTGAGAGCACAGCATCCGGTTGGACCCAGTCACACTGTGCTATTGGTCACTTGTTTGTTTCTTGGTGACCCTGAAGTAGTTTTAAAAGGTCGTGATTATCATCTCTTTCATGAATGAAAATGAAAGAAATATGCAAGGTTTCATGAAAGCTCTTGAGGGAATCCCAGGACTGAGCTGGGACTCCTGAAGCCAGGCCAGAGGCCTGACTCTTCTGCTATTGACTTTCAGCATAGATTTGGTGGCTCTAGATCCAGTGCGGTGGGAGATCATGAATCTGAGTCCTAGGGACAAAGCAGGCTCAGAACTAACCTCCTGTGATCTTACAGGGATATCTGTGATGTCTATACAGTGCCAGGATGGGAACTGGGTCACACCCTCTGAATTTGAAATCATGGGAGGCCATGGAAGATCAAAGAACTGGAAATTGAGTCTGCGGTGCTATAATTGGCCCCTGAAACTTCTGATCCAGGTATTGCAGATGAGGGGAGGGAGGTCAGTCCTTCTTCTTGCATTGTTTATAGATCAAATAGGTATTGAGTTATGGGAAAGCCCAGATACCAGTTAGGTTTTCCTGTCACTCAGGAGAGAGGCATCTCTCATTCAGAACCTCATCGGAGGCATGCCCTTGGTGGTATTGACAAATGGGAGATACAGAACCTCTGAGGAGGGAATGGTCATTCTGAATAGGGATTTTTCTGCCTGAGGTCAAAGAAAATGGAAAATAGTCTAGAGCAAGAAGAGCATTCGGAGAGTTCCAATGAGGGCACCTGTGTGATGTAGGGGGTGCACTTTGTGTTTGGCATAACCCATCCTTTGAGGTTTGTAAATATAGCTTTTATTCATCTGAAGTAATTGTAATTTCTGAGTTGTGTTGCCTCCAATGCTAATCTAGGCCTAGGCCTAGAAATGTCCAGCCACTGTACAATCTTATCTAGGCCTGGAATGTTTTCAGCCTCTGAGACTTACTGTTGAATAAGCTCATCCTTTCTAGTACTTTCTGAACTCTGGCTGGCTGGTTCATCTCAGCTGTTTTGGCTCTAAGTCCTTTCCAATCTGACTGTTTCAATCTGGTTTCTCTCAGTTTCTCCTGAATTGCTCTGCTTGGCCTCATAATACCTTTGGCAATCTGTTCTGTTCTTCTGGCCCCTTCTCATTCTCTGGCCCATTCTGTCTTCACCTGTGTCTAGCTTGTTTTCTCTTCAACCTGTCTCTGTAAAACTTTGCTGGTAAAACTCTCTCTCTCTCTCTCTCTCTCTCTCTCTCTCTCTCTCTCTCTCTCTACCTCTTCTTGTGCTGCCCTGTAAATAGTTTCCCTTTTCTCTCTCTACCCAGAGTTGAGCATATCCTATTCTATCACATCTTTTTCTGATTCATCACTTTGTCTGCCGCTCAATTAGACTTGACTTTCAAACACTGGTGCTTCCTTTTACAAACTCACTTCACCTTCATTGTTTGTGACTAAAGGTGAGTACTAAGGGCCTATCTATATTCCAATCAGAGTGATTGAAAGTGTGCCCTAAAATCTGAGCCACACTACAACTAGAAACAGGTTTTTTCAGTAAATAACACAATCTCAGGGTTCACAGTGTTATCAAATATCCTGCAACAAAAGTTGTAGGTGTAGGGATTTAATTCCACCCAAATTACCCCAAATTCAAAATTCAGACAAGAAATCAATGATGTCCTTGAAGTTAGAAATAGCAGTTGAGCTCTTGCCCTGAATAAACTCCGTTCTATACTAAAAACAAAAACAAACAAACAAACAAAAAAGAAATGGTAGTTGAAGACAAGACATCTTGACACAAGTCTTTAGTCTCAGTACTTGGGACTCAGAGATGGGAAGATTTACGTGTTTTCAAGGCTAGTCTGGTCTAAATAGCAAGTTCCAAGACAACCATGGCTATGCAGAGAGAACCTGTTTCAGAAGAAAAAAAAGAAAAAGAAATGGAGGTTGAAACATGTCACCATCACCATCATTATTTGGTATACAGGGTTGAACCTAGGGCTTTGAGTGACCTAAAGAAGACTTCAGCCCTAAACAAAGCCCAGTCTTCTTGTTTTACCTTGCTTCCTGTGCTGCTATGAAAAACACCATGACCAAAATCCACCTGTTGAAGGAAAAGGATTACTTGGCTTACAGCTTACAGTCCATTATAGTGTGAAGCCAAGGTAGGAACTCAAGGCAGAAATATGGAGGCACAAACTGAAGCAGAAACCACTGCTTAAGGCTTGCTCCTTGGCTAGTGTTCAACTGCTTTTCTTATTCAACTTCGGTACACCTTTCTAGGGATGGTACCACCCACAGTGGGCTGAGACATCCTATATCAATTCTTAATCAAGAAAACATCCCCACAGAATTGCCTATAGTCTATCTGGGATAGACAATTCTTCAACTTATGTATGTCAAGTTAACAACCAAACTAGCTAGGACACATCTAGTCTCACATGATTTTGTCATCTCTCTATCCAGCAAGCCTGAGTATTTATCTTAGAATTCTTAGCTCAAATATCTCTCCCCACTCTGACTGTCCTAGTTCCTCAGCTCCAAGAGAACCTTCTTAAACAGTGTGAGATTGGTTCTCTGTGTTGGCAGTCATAGCACATGCCTTTAATCCAAACACTCCTGAGCAGAAGCAGGCGAATCTCTGTGTTCGAGGCCTCTACAGTGCAAGTAAGAGGGCTAGGACACAGAGAAACCCAGTCTCAAGAAGAAAGTGGAGGAGGGTGGAGGGAGAAGAAGGATGAGAAAGAGGAGAAGGAGAAGAAGGAGAAGAGGAGGAGGAGGAAGAAGAAGAAGGAAGAAGTGGAGGAGGAAGAAGTGGAGAAAGTAGGAAAGGGGAGGAGGAGGAAGAGAAAAAAGGAGAGAGATTCTTTTCTTCCATGAGCTTTCTCCTCATGCCCCCTCCTAAACAAGGTTTTCTGTCTTTGTGTGCTCCAAATTCATCAGAGTCTGTGACAACCTATATGCAAGCAACAAATGGGTGTTGACTGGCTAGATCTGGTATAGAAAGTCAAGCTAAAGTGGGTCAGGTGGGAACAGAGACAGGTTGAAGCAGTGATTATCGGGGAAAATTCTCAGGACTTAAGGGAGATGCATCAGACAAAGATGGATGTAAGGCGGGTCTTTCTAGCTGTCACAGGCTACAGTGTGTAGGTAACAAGAGAGAAATGGAGTCAGACACCTGGGTCTGAATCAGGCAGAACTTTTGGGAGGAGGTTGGAAATGCAAGACTCATACCACCGAACTACAGATACCTACATATTCAGGTCCTTTTATCTTGCAGAGAAATTTTCTACCCATTCCTCCACGGATATATGGCAAGAGAAAAAAGGTGAGTGCTCACCACGTGACTTTACATACATCAGTATCTTACTGATGGTGCCTGAGTTGGGCTGTTATACTTAGTCACCTCTCATTTCCTCCTCTACTGCTTTCTTTGCTGGTTTTCAGCCTGTGCCTTCCCTCATGCTCCTGTAGTGTGGGTAGAGCAAGATCTTCCTTGAATGTTAACTGCTTTAAGTTGGAGATGTTAGAGAGCCAGCAGCATAGACTTCAACAAGCCACATATCACTGGACACTGGCTTCATAGCTCACTGACTGAGAAACTGAACTCCAGGCTAGCATATAATTTGTCTTGGCCACTATTGTCAAGCTTGCTTGAACTCTGAATCCCCCAGACATTTCATCCACTCTGTTTCTAGAAGTAAGCTCTGATCTAACCTGCTCAACAATTACTTTAAAGGCCAGTGCCTCTGTCTTCCCCCATAGGCCAAGAGTATCTCAGCCTGGATCGCTCAAACAAGCTAGAAATGTCTAGCCTATGAAACCCTCCTTAGTTCTTGGGTGCAGTATTTCATAGCAACAAGGGGCGGTTGCCTCTTATTTTGTGTCTCTGTTTGTAAGAACAGAATTCCCAGTGAAACAGAATCCAAGATCCATTTCCATTTTCCTAAGTCTCCCAGGGCCTCTTCATCTACTCAGAGGCATGGACTCTGGAAATTTCCACGTCACAGTCAGCATCACATGACAGGACTTTTTAAACTGGCTGGTGATGACTGGTTTGTGTCAGGAAGTCTTGGATACCCATCATAACCGTCATTTCTGAGTGATGACATCTGCATTGAGACATCCAGAGTCTCTTTTCCTAAGCGAAGCCTTATTTACTCGTCTGTGTGATGCTTCATTCTAAAGAACACACAGAGAATGCCCAAGGACTGGAAGAGAAGATCATAACAAGAGCCCTCTCTGACTGACCCTGAGTGTTTTGTCAAAGTTGCTGTCTACGTTAAATAATGATCAATAGGGTGAAGTGGGGGATTCTAGACCAGTGGGTAGTGACAGGACCACCCCTCAGGTGAGTATATCCTAGATCATGCTTGTCTCCAGCTCTCAGCCCAGGGCTGGAGTTAAGAGCTGTGACTCCCTGTATCACAGAAGGGAAGAATGAAAAGACACCACAGTGGATGTGCCAAAGCAATGTGAATTCTAATGTTGCTTCTTAGCATTGTGGCCAGCATGGCATCTTTTTGAGATTTGAATAGAGAGGAGGGAGGCCACCAAGTGGAAGAGCTGTGGCCCCGGGGAGCCTTAGTTTCATTTGATTTTCAGGGGGAGCTACAGAAAGTGA
This sequence comes from Rattus norvegicus, assembly GCF_021556685.1. NCBI lineage: Eukaryota > Metazoa > Chordata > Mammalia > Rodentia > Muridae > Rattus > Rattus norvegicus. The sequence continues at coordinate 101,375,305 of NC_141542.1, forward strand.
TGGATTTTTCTTTCTGGGGTCACTTGGACTCTAGAAATCTGAGCCTTATGGGTTCTTGAATACGATTGGTTCATCTTCAGCCTCATTCTCATGGTACTACTCTGCAGTAGAGTACATGTGTGGCCAACACATCCTGGGTTGGCAAGTTGAAAGAAAATGGCCTAGAGCCTTGAATGCTCAAAGATAAGTAGAATTATTTATTTAGAAACCAGGTCCTGCCTCCTTGCATGACTTCACAAAGGCACCTTGGGGACTAGAACCAGCAAGTAGAATTTGCTTTCATCCAAACAGTAGTTCGATGATCCTCTTTTTCTCCTACTAGATACACAGATCCATAAAAATAGATATAAGGGGGGAGGGAGAAATAGATGTTTTAAGAGAAACACTTTAGACAGAATGAATTAAATCAGCATTTTCAATCGAAGAATTTAAGAGTGAATACACTCTGCCAACAGTTCTTGGGAAACCCCCTGCAGGTGCATGAGGCCATAACTTCTACAAGCTACAGTGTCTCCTTTGATCTTGCTGTTCACATTATCCACTAATTAGTTTATGTGGGAACTAAACAAGCTCAACACTTGAGTTGTTCCTACCTATGAGCTCCTCAATAATTAAACAAATTTTATAGGCAAGATGGCACATGGCTGGAATCCCAGCACATGGAATGTAAAAGCAGAAGGATCAGGAGTTCAAGGCCAGCCTGGGCTAAAGTGAGACATATCTCAGAAGTAAGATTAATGCTGGTGACGATAAAACAAATTTAAGTAACTATCATTTGACTACTTGAATGGATAATCATATTTTTTTTTTCGGAGCTGGGGACCGAACCCAGGGCCTTGAGCTTGCTAGGCAAGTGCTCTACTAAATCCACAACCCGGGATAATCATATCTTAGACTTAATATTATCACTCAAATTTTATTTTAGAAGAGAACACAAAGTTTGCATCATTTCCCAGCGGACCCAGACGTAAGTACTGACTCCTAATTATAATCCCTGAAAAGCCCCAGCCTTCTTCTTGGTGCGTTGTCTCTCCCTTAAAGGGACCCACCTGTCGGTTTAGATATGCTGCTGTGAGTAAAGAGTCATCATTACCAAACCTATCCCACAACCAAGGTAGGAGAAGTCACTGTGGGTGTTTGGGTCAGAAGCATCTGACTACATGGGATCATATATTCTCATTTACCCTCAAAGTGGGAGACAGAGTTCTAGATTACTGGGGTCCCTGGGACAGAACCTGGCATGACAGTGGGCCTGGCTGGCTTTGGATGAAGGGTGAAGGGCAAATACAGGAGGAGATACCATTCCCAAAGGACAGTAAAACATCCTAGCTCAGATCCCATGTGCAGGTAGAACTCAGGAGGCCAGACCTCCTGTGAAAATTCTAGGTCTGGACCTCTCTTTGTCCCACAGAAAGTTGCCTACAGAGTGAGTAGGTTCTCATAGAAACCCTGGGACCAGTCTGAAGAGAGCCACAGCCAGCCACAGCTGATTGGAGGCAAAACCATCACACCGAGCAAATCACCAGTCAGCTTGGCTGGTGTTCGGGCGTAGGTAAACCATCCTAATACATAAGGCCCTGTCCATCCTCTGCTCACCTGTATCCTTGTACTTTATGGAGCTTGCTAGAGCAAAGAAACGTTTTTTATTTTTTCAGTTGGAAAATATTTTTTTTTTTTATTTTATTAACTTGAGTATTTCTTATATACATTTCGAGTGTTATTCCCTTTCCCGGTTTCCGGGCAAACATCCCCCTCCCCCCTCCCCTTCCTTATGGGTGTTCCCCTCCCAACCCTCCCCCCATTGCCGCCCTCCCCCCATAGACTAGTTCACTGGGGGTTCAGTCTTAGCAGGACCCAGGGCTTCCCCTTCCACTGGTGCTCTTACTAGGATATTCATTGCTACCTATGGGGTCAGAGTCCAGGGTCAGTCCATGTATAGTCTTTAGGTAGTGGCTTAGTCCCTGGAAGCTCTGGTTGCTTGGCATTGTTGAGTTGGAAAATATTTTTATTGCACCAATTCATTTTAGAAATGAAGAAGACGGGAGCCGGTGTGTATCTAGGATCGCAGAGTATTAGCACCCAAAAAGAAACATTTTAAAGAAGCTTACAAGTTAGTGGTCAGAAGACAAAGAACTGGGTGGATTTGAGAAATGAGAGGACAGAAGCAGGATAGGTTTGTGGCACATGGAGCGCGTTATATAGAATGGTAGAGACAAGGAAAAGATCAGGGAACAGTAGGAACATGGTTCAGAGTTTAACAGGATGAGTTTGAGCCGCACCTAGGGAGCCCTTGAGGGGACATGGCTGAGCACTGGGACATGAGGAGCTGAGGAGAGTTGAGACACCATGAGGCTGAGGACACGGGTGGAAACCTGCAGCTGGAATGACTGTGATCATCTGGAGAGACTGTGGCTGCGGATGGAAACCTGAGGAATTCCATCCTTTGCATGTTAAGGAAGAGAAGGACCTGGGAAGGAAAGTGGTCCAGCAGTAGAGCAAACCACCGAGAATGATGCAGAAGGACTTCTTCTGAGGGCAGAAATTGCCTGGGCTTAGAATGGTTGGCACTATCACCTTGGCTACCTCCCTTCTACCTACTCACCCAGTGGTGGCCCAGTCCTCAAGCTGCAATAATGTTTGTACCTCAGACAGTCACAAGAAAGTAGAAAAAATTCCCAACAGTTCATGGACTACATAAAAGGAGTGCCCCCCACACTTTTTACATCTTTTTTCTTTCTTTTCCCCCCTCTTCCTCTCTTCCTTCCTTGAGAGTTTTGAGATAGGGTCTCATGTAGACCAACTGACCTCAAATTCACTATGTAGCCAAGGATGAACTTGAACCCCTGATCCTCCGGTCTCGACGTTCTAGTTGAGATTCCCAGTCTGTGCCAGTTTTGAAATTTTTCTGTGTTCCTATTGAGGCACCTCTCATTTCTCAAATTGTCACTGTCACCATTCTCCTTGAACTTGGGACCAGGAATGTGTGTTTTCCGGTACACATGTTATTCTGATACTTCTTGGTTCCTGTGTTAACAGTGATCGTAGGAAAACCCCAGCAACATGCAAGGGAGATTATGAGGAACTCATTTGAATACCTTTCTGAATGACAGGAAACAGACACCCACTGACCAAGGATCATAGGTGTTATTAGGGGCTTCCCATGGGGGGCAGAGAACTAGTAGACCATCCTAGGCCTCTCAGCTACTATGTCTGTCTCTCTCTCTCTCTCTCTCTCTCTCTCTCTCTCTCTCTCTCTCTCTCTCTCTCTCTCTGTTGTTGTTACAAGGCTTCAAGCTGTCTTCAAACCCATGATTCTATTGCCTTAATCTCCTCAGTGGGATACCTTAATCCATATACCCACCCCATTTAGGCCTTCTGACTTTTCCAGCTATTTAGGCAGCAATAATATTGAGCCTTAATTTTGCTGTTATGCCAGGCTTCCCCCACACAGCAGTTCACTCATAGTTCACTTCTGGCCCTTGAACACACATATATTTGTATACCATACAATGGATGTGTATTGGTCTCTTTATAATTGCTCTATAAAGTCTATTGGTTTTGATAAGTAGATCTTACCTATATAGTAACAAAGAAAAAACAATGTCAAGGATTAGCTTTTTCTAGATGAAAACTAACTTTGACTCTAGGCAGTCTGTACTAGTCTTGGCAAAAAGTTCAACCTCTTTTGACTTGGGGGATTTTTCCCTTTCATAGAACGAAGTTCTCTTTTATGCTTACAGAGAATAATGGCAATGCTTTGGTCTCTGTCTTAGTGGCCTTTCCTTTTATTATGATGCAATATCCTGGAAAAGGCACCTTGAAAGAGAAAGAGCTTGACTCACAATCCTAGGTTACAATCCATTTGGGTAGGGAAGTTCAGGGGGTAGGAACCTAAAACTGGTTATGTTACTGGCATCACCAAGAGCAGAGAGCAACAGTGAATGAGTGCACGATCACGCTCACCTCCCTTTCTCTGCTCACAGACTCCAGGAAGCCTAACCGTAATTAACATACTCTAGAATACACATCCCAAGGGGTTCTTTTCCCAGATGATTCTTGTCGTAGGGTTTTATTGCAGTGAAGAGACACCATGCCTAAGGCAACTAACCAGAGCTTCCAGGGACTAAGCCACTACCCAAAGACTATACATGGACTGACCCTGGACTCTGACCCCATAGGTAGCAATGAATATTCTAGTAAGATCACCAGTGGAAGGGGAAGCCCTTGGTCCTGCTAAGACTGAACCCCCAGTGAACTAGATTGTTGGGGGGAGGGCGGCAATGGGGAGAGGATGGGGAGGGGAACACCCATAAAGAAGGGGAGGGGGAGGGGTTAGGGGGATGTTGGCCCAGAAACCGGGAAAGGGAATAACACTTGAAATGTAAATAAGAAATACTCAAGTTAATAAAAAAAATAAAAACAAAATAACAAAAACAAAAAACATCATCATGAGTGAGATAACCCCAAAAAAAAAAAAAAAAAAAAAGGAGAACATTTAATTGGGACTGGCTTAGACTTCAGAAGTTTAGTCCATTAGCATCACCGTGGGAAGCATGGCAGCATCCAGGCAGCCGTGGTGCTGGAGAGGAAATGAGAGTTCGTGCAGGCAGCAGAAGAAGCTTGTGCGCCATCCTGAGTTTAGCTTGAGCGTATATAACCTCGAAAAGCCTTTCTCCCAGTAAAACACTGCCTCCAACAAGGCTACACCCACTTCAACAAAGTCACACCTCCTAATAGTGCCACCCACTATCGGCCAAGCGTTCAAACACATTATTAGTCTATGGAAGGGGGGCATATCTATTCGAACCACACAATTCTAGACTGTATCAAGTTCACAAACAAACTAAACATGCCAATCTCCAACCCTGGGTGATTGACATGACTACAGTCCTTGGATTTTAGTGACAGTGACTCCAGGTCTCACATGCCCATTCTCTTGGGTCTTGTGGGATTGATCTTCTACAAGGTTCCAACAATTTTTTTTTTTTTTTTTTTTTTTGCTTTCTTGAATCCACTCGCCTGGCCACCTGTACTCATATCCTGCCATTGCAGAGGCCCTACCACAGGTTCTTAACCCTCTAGACACAGGAGCCACCGTCAAAAATCTCCTCTGTAGATGCTTTCTTCAATTCATGGCATGCTCGCAGCTTAATTACAAGATGCAGTATTCTCTTAGTTTATTCCATCAAGTTAAATGCATAGTACATCTCCCTTAAATGAGTCAATATCATCATTGTTATACAGGCAAGTGGACTTAATATTTTATTTCAGAAACTCCTTTTATCTACATGCTTGGAACATTAGTCAGATTATATAAATATCTTGTTTTGTTGCTAATTGTCTTAGGGTTTTATAGCTGTGAAGAAATACCATGACCAGGACAATTCTTATAAACAAACAAACAAATAAACAACCTCACGACATTTCATTGGGTCTGGCTTACAGTTCAGAGGTTTAGTTAATTATCATCATGACAGGGGCATGGCAGCATGCAGGCTGACACGGTGCTGGAGAGGCAGCTGGGAGTTTTACATCTGGATCGGAAGGCAGCAGGAAGTGACTGTGAGCTGCTAGGCCTGGTTTAAACTACCAAGACCTCAAAGTCTGCCCCTAGTGATGGACTTCCTCCAACAAAGCCATAGCTGTCTCAACAAGGCCACACATCCTAATAGTGCCACTCCCTGTGATCCTATGGGGGCCATTTTTATTCAAACCACCACACTTGTATTCTGTGTCAGGATTTTTGGTTTTACAGGGAGGATGGTTTGGGGTCTGGTTCCTGCTTCCCTTCTCCCAGACTTCATTGAAGACCAGGAAATCTTGTTTTGCAAATTGTGGTTCATGTTTTTACTAAATATCCGAGGTAGAAGCATCAATGTCCTTGTAGACTCATGCAAAGGTCAACTGTGGAGGATTGCCACAGTGGTGGCTTTGCAAATCTCACCATCCCTCAATGATTTAGATGTTCTATTTTCTACATTCAGAACTCAGATGAGTGTGAGGTGTGCCGGGATGGAGGAACGCTCTTCTGCTGTGACACATGTTCCAGAGCCTTCCATGAAGAGTGTCATATCCCAGCAGTGGAAGCTGAGGTGTAAGTGGGGTGTGATCCCTTCTCTGTCTCCTAGATACCCTTAGCTTGGTGTACACAACATCCTGTGGAGTGGTAGCCTGGGTCTTGAGGTGGGAAACACAAGGGCTCTTAACAGGTACCAAACAGGAAGACCCAGGGAGCTGTTTCAAGATGCTGTCAGCAAGAGGGGCGTGTTCTCCGCGTTAGGAAGCCATGTCTCCTGATATAAAGGCTGGGCCTTTGCCTACACTCCGCTACAGCCTTTTCTCAAAGTTGTGCACCAAAGCCTCTCGTTCAAAGATTGGGGATAGAATACCCTGGTTACTTTTGTTTCTATGTACTTGTGAAAGAAAAAATGCATGACTGACTACTTCCCACATTCACCAGATTGTAAGGGGCTCTAGGAAGTTCAAGGTTACCAGAAATATTTTTGAAGACCATTTTACTATGCTTAGATTTAATAGCCTAGTCTCCTTTTGCTCCCAGCCACCTCTGTCAGGAAATGGGGACCCACCACTCATCACAAAGCCCACTTTCCAAGGACAGGCTCCTGCCATGACACTGAAAGGAGGCTGGCAACTTAAGACCCTAAGTGGGGTCCTTCAGAGTCCAGGAACCCTTGCCCCAGATGAGTCTGTCAGTCATTCCCAAAAGCATAATGGCAGGTTCGGGAACAGTGGGCGCTTTCAATGGTCTCATTCTCTGCTAAGTTCATGTCCAATCTTTCAGAACACCATGGAGTTGCATCTTCTGTAGGATGCAGTCCTTAGGAAGTCAACAGAGTCTTCCAGAATCTGAGATACTGCAGAGGGAGATGGTGCCCCAGGAACAGTTGGTGAGTTACTGTGAACCCCATATTTTCTCCTTTCCCCTGGATAAGGACAAATAGTCTTGGAGCCAGAAGAATAGCATCCAGTATAGCCTGCTCTCCCAAGCCTCACCCCATCATTGTGCTGCCGCAGCATAGCCTCTAGGTATAAAAACTCAGTCATACAAGTTTATAACCAAGAGGCACTCATGTTGGGCAAATTTGCAGATGGGTTTGAACGGTGCCTTCCCGAGGGTACATGTATAGATTCTGCCTTTCTACGTCACTCTGACTGACTCCCTTTTTCTTTCAGAAGTGTGAGTATGTTCTCTTGAGAGTCTATTGCTGTTCTGAGAGCTCCTTTTTTTCCAAGATGCCATATTATTATTATGTAAGTAATGGTGGTGAATCCCTGGTCACTGGCTTCCATGATGTCTCGTGACTGAGAGGGCCATTTGTGGGATTCTGATCTTACTCTTCGAGGAGCGCAGGCTCTATTGTTTCTGTGGAGTTTCTGGGACCCCAGGGAATGTAAATGCTGAGCCATGGTATTCACGCTCCTCCGGCTATTTCCCTCACCAGTTTAGAGAGATGGCTGTGGGCGTGCAAGAACCTATGTGGTTGGACATAATCAAGAGAAAGCTGAGTGATCAGGCTTACTCCCAAGTAGAGGACTTCGTGCAGGACATGAGACTCATCTTCCGGAATCACAGAATCACGTTCAAGGTCAGCATCCCTCTTTGTCTGCATCTCATCCTCAGGGTTACTCTGCACCTATTTCCTGCTCACTGGAAAGTTTAGTTTCACATATCTTCCTGTAATAAGGATCAATAAACAAGAGATCTGAGAGTGTCAAACACAGTAGTACAAGCCTGTGATAGTAGCATTCAAAAGGCAGATGGAGGAGTGTATTAAGTTCAAAGCCTGCCTAGTATGAGACATTATCTCAAAAAAGAAACAAAAACTTGGAAGTGAATTTTTTAAGTTAGTGGGCCACAGAGGAAAATTAAGCCAACACCCCCAACACACACGCACACACACACACACACACACACACACACACACACACACACACGAGAATAATTTAAAAAGAGTATATGTATGTCAAATGTGGGTGTGATGGCACAGGATTTTAATCCCAGCATATGGGAGCAGATGTAGGCAGAGCTCTGAGTCTGAGGCTAGCCCAGTCTACAGAGCAAGTTCAAGAACATGCAGGGCTACACAGAGAAATCCTGTCTGGAAAAAAAAAACACACTCTCTCCCCCTCCCTCTCTCTCTCTCTCTCTCTCTCTCTCTCTCTCTCTGTGTGTGTGTGTGTGTGTGTGTGTGTGCATGTGAGTGTAGATGCCTATGGAGCCCGGAGGCTTCAGTAAAGTGAATTGAATTGGGTCTTTTGCAAGAGTACTATATGTTCTTAATCACTGCTCCCTCTTTCTAGATCCTAGCTTAAAACTTTGTGCGTGCATGTATATAGATATGTGTGATGTACTCATGAGTACATGCATGTTTTTTGTGTGAATCCAGATGAGTGTGTATATTATAATATTCTCAAGAATCACGGTAGAGGGGTGTAATTTTTTACATTTCAGCTTGTTTGAGACAAAGCATCTATTAACCACAGTGGAGTGCTGGGATTACAGACACATGCTACCACATGCACCTTTCCACAGATTTTGGGGATCTTAGCTCAGGTCCTCTCACTTGTGTGGCAAACACTGACCCACTGATGTCAGTTATCTCCTCAGCCTGATGATTTTCTGCTTCTTACTCCCCCTAGGCAGGATTATCAGAAATACCAAACTCTAAGGTTCTTTACCTGTGAATGAACCATGCAGCTAACAGGGTCCTTCAGAGAATAGAAGTACCAAGAAGGAGGAGGGGTTTCTGTTACTGATAATGATCACCATCATCCTTGTCTGCATTATGATTTTTTTCTAGGACCCTAAGTTTGGTGAAATGGGACTCATACTGGAGTCCAAGTTTGAGAAGAGTTTCAAGGAAGCGTTTGCTATTCAAGGAAGAAGTGAAAAGAGTTGACTGATGTCACAGATCCCACTGGTGTCCTGGCATCATCTTCTCATCTATCCATGCCTACCCACCTACAGCAACAATGACTGTTTTCTACAGACACCATCGTTCCCAGAGGATTGCTCTGGGTCACATGGAGACAGGTGCATCTGGGACCTCCTGGCCTGAGGTCCGTCCTCCTCTTCATGAAATCAAGATATACTATATTGTTGCTCTCTGCTCTCCAACCGTCTAAGCTGGACCCTGTCTCCAGTTGGCTTTGCCCCCCACAACCCCCACTCACATACTTATCTTGCTTTCTTTGTCTCCTACTTTCCGGAGAGCAACTCACAATAAACTCCAAGTTTCCAAGGCTGCAAACCATGGGGTGGCTCATTCCTGCAATCTCAGTCCTTGAGAAGCTGAGGCAGGAGGATAGTTGCAAGGGTCATGCCAGCCTGAGCTACATAGTGACTTGCAGCTACCCTGGCTTATAAAGGTCTCAATTCTGGAAAAAAAAACCACTCACCAAATAAGACACAAAAGGTCTCAACTCAGGATCTTTCTCTAGGAAATTCATTGTAAGATAATGACCTAGAAGTAAAGTCTCAGAATAGGGTTCTAGAGTTGGGTCATTGTCCAACCAAAGGCGATTGGTCGGGTATCCATAGATCCTCAGGTGTTAAACCAGCACTGGGACTAAATTTTAACCAGTAGAAAGACATTACAGACTGTGTGAGCGACACACAAAGTGGCATATTTGATAGTGGATGGAGAAAAAGGTCGCTGCGAGAATGATGGGGGTCTGGTGACACTTGCTACATGGCTTTAATAAATGGATATAAGTCACTTAGATCTAGTAATCCCAAGTAATCCCAAGGGACACTCATACCTGCAGCCATAGGCCAGACAGCAATGAAAGCATGTGTCGGACCCCTTGTGATCAGAAAGACAGATCTCCAGAGAAGACTGTTCTAGGTTCAGGAAGTGTCTTGTGCCAATGTCAAGGTCCTGAGACTCAGAGTGGAGCCATGGAACAGACATGTGTGAGGACTTTGAATCTATTTCCCTGAACCTATTTGTTGTTGAGAGAATCCTTTACTCTTTCTTGGAAGAAAGAGCCATCTGTGTTCCCTATCTTGCTTGAATAGGGCCTCCCAGATTGGCTCAGTGGACAAATCAAGTATGGGGATGGAAGGAATGTGAGAGGGGTCACACAATAAAGGAGTGAGAAACCCAGCAGACAGGAGAGGGTAGGGGTTGTGGTTGGTCTAGATACTGGATAAAGAAAGCTGGAAACTAAGCTGGTCGACAGAGTTATTCCTTTTTAAATGTTTTTTTATTGATTCCTGGTGAATTTCATGCACTACAATTCCAGTCATCTTGCAGACCCTGCCTATTCCCCTCCACCCTTGCAATCTCTCCCCAAAGAAAACAAAACAATGAAATAAACAACAACAAAGGGGTTGGGGATTTAGCTCAGTGGTAGAGAGCTTGCCTAGGAAGCGCAAGGCCCTGGGTTCGGTCCCCAGCTCCGAAAAAAAGAACAAAAAAAAAAAAAAAAAAAAAAAAAGAAACAACAACAAAAACCATCCTGCCTTGAAACTTGCAGTGCACCAGTGTATCACATGCTATATACACTATTGAAAACAACTTTTCTTGCAAATGCTCATTTCATTGAATCATTGGTCTGGTTCAAAGCCTCTGGCTTCTGTTCCACCATCAATACTGGATCCTCGTTGGGAAACATTCAAACATTTTGTTGTTGCCTTGTGTCATGGAGATCTTACAGCTTTGGAACAGCAGCACTGGTCTCTTCACATGCTCCAGGAGTTCTAGGTAGGTAGATGATGGGGTGGGTCAGGTCAAAGCTCTGTATCTGGACCTGTGTGGTAGCTGAGTTGGTCAGCCTGCCAATTCTCCTGCACCCATGAGTTATCAACAGTTAAATGTTCTTCTGTGCTGTAGAATCTAATCAATCTGGTGATGGCCAAGGGTTATGAATCTAGGCTGTCCCTGGGCAGCTCCTGAATAGCCTTCATAGTTCCAGAACACTTTAATAAAGTGCTGCTTCATTAATGGAGCCATGACCAGAGACTCAGGGACACAAATCTAACAGAAGTGATAAGATGACTCTTATGGAAAATGGGTCTGTAAGATGACTCTGCTCTTCATGGCCACTTAGATGCATGAACATAATGAGTTGATCAGGGCTGCTGGGTTCATGAGCATCCTAGATCCTCTCTGAATGATGGAATAATGGTAGGATCATCTTCCTAGTTACTGCTTCCATAATAGCAATAGAAAGATTAGGTTACAGGTAACCAGAATCACTCAACTGTTGTGGCCAGATTAAGTGATTTCCATAGAGAGACAGGTGGAGACCTTGTCTGTAGGTATCAATGCAGACAGCTAATAGGCCATACCTAGCTAACGTTACTGCAGTCAGGACAGCAGGGCAACCCATAAGCATACTGCTTCATACATATACTCAAAAGAGTGGTGGGAAAAGAGGGCACATGGTGGAAGTTGGCTATCCTAATAAAAGCCTAGAGCCTTTTCCCAATTTCCAATTTGATCCATTTCTCAGTGTGACTCAGAATGCATCACAGGAACGAGGTCTATTTCCCAGCAGAATGAACCTTGCACAAGTATAAGCAGTAATTCTCAGCTCTTCCCCCAGAGGGATCTGTGCATACCTATGTATTCACTTTGGATCATGCCTGGGAAAGGAGCATATGGCTCTTTCATGGGATGTTGGACACAGCATCTGAGCTGATGCTAACATTTGGGAACCCACGGTTCCATCATTATCTCTTGTTAATGGAAACTGTGCAGAGATCAGGTCATGTCCCTGTTACAATGAGTCCACTGGATCTCAGAGCCGCCCAGCAACCATTTGCCTGCGGGCTAAATGTATCATCCGGGTAGATGCAGCCATTAGTTGGGATGGCCTCTTCAACTTTGAAATGACAATATTGTCTTAGAAAGACCAAGCAGAAGGAGGTGGACATGGAAATGTCCTAGGCGACAACTGGTGGAAAGCAGTATCCCAGCACAATTCAGGCAATGGCAGGGCACTATTGTTGCAAATACTGGAAGGTTGCAAGGTTGTTTTCCCCCATTGCATCTCCATTGAGTTCAGCAGTCCCCAGTGTGCAAAAGCTAAGCCATTCATTGTGCCTACTGGAAGCTAAAAGGTTACCCAAAAAGAGTAAAGCTAAAAGAATCCCTAATTGTAGTTGTACCAGATGCACTGTTTCCTTGCTTTGTATGTATGTGTGTTTGGCCCTTATATATGCATGTGCACCACATTTGTGCCTGGGTCCTGTGACTGGAGGCCAGAAGAGAGTGTTGGATACCAGAAGCAGAGTTATAGATAGATCTGAGTGGCCAGGTGGGTGCTGAGAATTAAATACAGATCCTTTGGAAGAGCAGCCAGTGTTCTCAACCTCTAAGCCATCTCTCCTGTCTGCAGATGGGGCATATTTATTATAACTCCTGATAAGTGATGTACAGCTATTAGCATAAAAATCTACCAGAAGGTGGTAAGTTAGATAGAATTGTTAGCATCGTGGATTGGACAACAGTGTACACGTTTAGTCTTACTTTGTGCAAAGTGAATTCTCCTGGTGTTTTTAAAAATATAGCCTAGGGCTGGGGATTTAGCTCAGTGGTAGAGCGCTTACCTAGGAAGCGCAAGGCCCTGGGTTCAGTCCCCAGCTCCGAAAAAAAGAACCAAAAAAAAAATATAGCCTAACTACTAGACCTGGTGGTACACACCTTTAATCCAAGCACCCAGGTGAAAAGGCATATATATCTCTGTGAGTTCAAGGCCAGTCTGGTTTATACATAGAAAGTTCTGGGATAGACAAGATACGTAATAGAGGGTCTGTCTGTCTGTCTGTCTATCTATCTATCTATCTATCTATCTATCTATCTATCTATCTTCTATCTCTCTCTCTCCCCATCTCTGTCTCTTTTTCCATTCATCCTCCATCTCATAAACACATGGATACACACACACACACAGAGAGAGAGAGAGAGAGAGAGAGAGAGAGAGAGAGAGAGAGAGGGAGGGAGGGAGGGAGGGAGGGAGGGAGAGAGAGAGAGAGAGAGAGAGAGAGAGAGAGAGAGAGAGAGAGAGCACTTTTCTGGATATTATACATTATTGTAGCACTCTGTATCGGTAACTCTATGTTCATTGAATCTGATGCAGAAGTGCTCTGAATATTTTGAGTATTTTTTTTAAGACATAGCCTCTCCAGGTGTTAAGAGGTAAACCTTACAAAGACTCAAGTGTCTGGTATGTAGGTACGTGTGCAGAGATGAGCAGGACAGGGAGCCTGCCAGGATCTCCCCTTCATAGTCAGAAGCCCTTGTACTATGCCTCTCCTACAACATAGAAGCACCAGTTATTGAAGAGTGCTGTAGCACAGCAGAGGGCTGAGGAAACTCCAGGCCAGTCAGAAAGACAACGGGCCAGGAACTCAGCTCCTTGAGTCTGCTGGAACAGGTGAGAAATTTTTGTGATTGGCAATCTGATGGAAACCATTCAAGGCCCCAAGAATCACATACAGGCTGGTTTTGTGTGTCTCCTTGACAGAAACCAGTGCCATCAGAGAGAAAAGAGCACTCAGTTGAGGAAATGCCTCCATGAAATCCAGTTATAGGGCATTTTCTTAATTAGTGATCAATGTGGAATGGCCCACTCCACTCTAGGTGAAGTCATCCCTGGGCTAGTGTCCTGGGTTCTATAAGGAATCAGGCTGAGAAAGCCAGGGGAGGCAGCCAGTAAGCAGCACTGTTCCATGGCCTCTGCATCAGCTCCAGGCTCTAGGATCCTGCCCTGTTTGAGTTCCTGTCCTGACTTCCTTCAAAAAACAGCAATTGGAACTGTAAGCTAATTAATCCCTTTCATCCCTAACTTGGGTTAGATGATGTTTTGTCACAGCAATCAAACCGGAACTAAGACAATGTGTGTCTGGTGGAGTTGGTATGCTATCTTAACGCATAACATTTGCTCTTCAATGCTTTCTACCTAATAATGGATGGAGAATATTATCACCACTAAACAAAGCAGTATAGTGTATGTCAGTGATGTCACCCTGTATCAAGTCTCGATTGCAGTTGGCCCTTTTTACTTAGTGTCACTGGCCTGAGTAGAGTTGCTTATACTGATAGCAAGACAAGCAGAGACTCTGAAGCCAGCCCATGTTGATAGAAACCCAGGGTCTCCATCACTGTCTGTGTGTCGTTGGGTAAGTTACTCGACCATGTCCTTATCTCATCTATATCAGGAAGATGCTAGATGTATGATGCTGTGAGGCAAATTGATGGGTTCATATCAATCATGTGTTTATAAAGAGCTTGGCCCTGCATGACATCCACAAAACCCAAGATTCCTTTCATGAGTCAAGATTCATTAAAACCCACAGAGACTTGATTTATATATGTTAGATAGAAGAGGGCATCACTGATGAAATTCATTGTGATGCAGAGAAAGGGAAGAAGGTTGTGGTGCTGAGCGGGCAAACAGCCAGGACCCAAGATAACTTTCTCTGTAGACACCAGCAATGCTTGAGATTTCTGATGATCATCTTCAAAAAAATTTTTTTAAGACCGAAACAAAAACAAAACAAAACAAAAAATCAAACCCTCATAGTACTAACTGAGGACTCAGCTATACCACTCCTGGGCACATGCTCCACTATGTTCATAGCAGCCTTATTTATAGTAGCCAGAAGCTGGAAAGACCCTATATGTCCTTCAAAAGAAGAATGAATACAGAAAATGTGGCACATCTACACAATGGAGTACTACTCAGCTATTAAGAACAACGACTTCGGGGCTGGGGATTTAGCTCAGTGGTAGAGCACTTACCTAGGAAGCGCAAGGCCCTAGGTTCGGTCCCCAGCTCTGAAAAAAAGAACCAAAAAAAAAAAAAAAAAAAAAAAAAAAAAGAACAACGACTTCATGAAATTCTTAGGCAAATGAATGGAACTAGAAAATATCATTCTGACTGAGGTAACCCAATCACAAAAGAACACACATGGTATGCACTCACTGATAAGCGGATATTAGCCCAAAAGCTCAGAATACTCAAGATACAATTCACAAACCATATGAAGCTCAAAAAAGAAGGAAGATCAAAGTGTGGATGCTTCAGATCTTCTTAGAAGGGGAAGCAAAAATACAGGAGGAAATATGGAGACAAAATGTGGAGCAGAGACTGAAGGAAAGGCCATCCAGAGACTGTCCCACCTTGGGGATTCAACCCACATACAGATACCAAACCCAGATAATATTGCTGATGCCAAGAAGTACTTGCTGACAGGAACTGATATAGCTGTATCCTGAGAGGCTCAGCCAGAGCCTGACAAATACAGAAGGAGATACTTGCAGCCAACCATTAAACTGAGAACGGGGTCCCAGTGGAGGAGTTAGAGAAAGGACTAAAGGAGCTGAAGGGGATTGCAATCCCATAAGAAGAACAACAATATCAACCAAACAGACCCCCCTCCCCGAGATCCCAGGGACTAAACCACCATCCGAGGAGTACACAGGGATAGACCTGTTGTTCCATCTGCCTATGTAGCAGAGGATGGCTTTGTTGGGCATCAATGGGAGGAGAGGCCCTTGGTTCTGGTAAGGCTTCCCCAGTGTAGGGGAATGTCAGGGCAGAGAGTTGGGAGGAAGTGGGTGGGTGGGTGAGGGATCACTCTCACAGAAGCAGGGGGAGCGCAGGGATGGGATAGCAGGTTTCTGGAGGGGAAATGGGGAAAGGGGATAACATTTAAAAAAAAAAAGACCTAACAAAAGCAACAACAACAACAACACCACTCCATCCTTTTTTTTTTTAATTCTTCACTCTAGTGTCTGGGAATTCTCCCTGATCCCCACTTCCATGACTGTAGAATTCTCAGGGATTGCACAAATGTGTTGGTCAGTGATCTCTCTACCCAAATAACAAAGAATGAGATAACGTTCACTCAAAGGTTTGAGATGCCACTAGGGAATGGGAGCCCAGAAGGCTGGATACCTGAGGACAACATGGCTGCTGGTCAGAACCAACCTGAGAAACATCCAGGTTGGACCACAACTGTCCAGTGCAGGAATGTCCAACTCCAGGCCAGTCTGAAGGGCAAAGAGCCAGCTTCTAAGCTCTTTGAGTCTGTTAGAACAAAATTGCTGTTCCCACTGTCCTGTGGTGAAGAGAAAAAGGCTGAGGTGGTCATTGCTCCTGAGTGGATGTGTACACCACCCTATTGGCCATCTATGAGCAATGTAGGAGACTAAAGTTGTCAGTCACAGCTGTCAGTCATCTTTCCTGAACTCAGGGGTGCAAGTGTTTGCTGCAGGGTTGCAGAGCCCAGCAGTGTTCTTACTCTGTTGATTGTGAGGTCCTTGGAGCTGCTTGAGTGCCTGCCTGTCCTGAGCTGAGAGGTCAAGGACTCTTGGTAATGACTCTTAGCCTGAATTTCCCACAATTTCTCCTCAGGGTACCAGGGACACTGCAGATATTCAGTTTCCACTAGGAGGAGAGGATACGGGGCTCTCTAGTTCAAGGGGTGGAAAATTCCTTTTAAAGGAGTTGCATATCGAACATCCTGCATATCGGGTATTTACATTATGATTAATAGAGTCATAACAGGAGCAAAACTACAGTTATGAAGGAGCAATGAAATAATGTTATGATTCAGGTTCACCACCTGTATTAAAGGGTCACAGCATTAGGAAGGTTGGGGATACTGCTTTACTTGCTCTCCTGGAATTCACAGTGGTGGATTTCACAGCTTGCCAATACTCTAGAATACAAGAACCATTAGGTCAAGCTCTCTAGTGTGCTCAAATAACCACCATTCCTCACCTAGTTATATGCTGAGGATGAGGCAGGAGGCAAAGGGCAGGCTGTGACCAGAATCCTTTGGAAAGTAAAGACTACTTAAAAGGTGTCTAAAACAAAAACCAGATATGATGCTATCTCTCCGTCTTCTTCAGCAAAGAAAAGGAATTCTCAGACCTCTTAGAACATCTATGTCTATCCTGTCAAGATGGCTGCTACTAACTCCAAGAGTATATGTAGAACATCCATGTCGTTTACACAAGTGTGTTATGTACTTTGCTGAAACGGGCTCGTTTCTGTGAGAAGAAAAGCACATGGTGTGTGGTTCTGAGCTGTGTCTCTCCTCTCAAAGGCATGTTTCATGGCAGCACTGTGGAACACAGGTCATGTCCCTAGCTAAGTGAGTAGAAAGCTCAGAGGGCTTTGTTTGGTTCCTCTCGTGCCTCCAGAATCAAGCTGATAATGGGAGAGGCCAGGACTCCTGTGCTGCTGTTTGATAGGAATAAGGAAGCTTGTCTTAACTGTTGGTGAAGAAGCTCCTGCCCACACTGTTACTCAGGCCATGACTTTGGAAGCAAAAAACCCAAACAACCCGAGGCTTCTACAAACAGAAGAACTCAGATGGGATTTGGGAGAGAAGTCAAAAGTTGGGTGGCAGCTAGCCCAGAATGAACTTCCTGCTTTCCTTTGCCTGAACTTGGGAGCAAATACAGTCCTGTTTAGGGCAGGAAAAAAAAAAACCCAAAAGAAACAAAAAACCAAAAAAAAATCCTTGGCAGGAGGCTTTCTGGTGGGTATAGTCATGGAAAAACAAACAAAACACAAACACAACCAGGGTCTGGAGAGGAAATCTCCAAAGAGCGAAAGGCCGGGGCTTGTCTGATGTCCAGGAAAACAGGATTCTGTATGAACTAAAAGATGAGCCTTGTCCTTCAGACACAGATTGCTTGCAACCCGAGCCATTGCAGTCATAAGTCCCATCTGCTGTCACAAACGCCTGAATTCTGGCTTAAGCAGGAGTTGATAGGTAGCTGCCCACCCAATCAATCTTGACCAAGAATGGGTCCTCAGAACCCAAGAACACTTTTACCCTGCAAAGTGCCTTCCAAACCATCTGTGCCATGATGTTTCTGTTCACATCTTCACCCTTCTGTCTCAAATGCAACCTCTTCTAGGATTGCCTGAAAATAGAAGTTTTCCCCTCTTGAAACCTTCATTCCACGTTGTTTTGTAGCCAGGCTGTGTGTTTGACCAAAGAAGCATTCTCTGGTTTTCCCAAGCGTGACAGCCAAAGTTATGCTTTCAGTTTGAATTACTGTGTCGAAGAGATCGGTGAAAGATTGCCTCTGTGAAATAAGACACAGGTTTTCACTCCCCGGCACGGGTTTGTTTGACCCAACTGCACAAGATGTGGTTGAGCACATGTAGGCAGGAGGTCCATATTTGGGAAATGTATGTATGCTTGCCTGATTGGATGCAGGCAGAATTCTATCAGGAGCAAGAGGGAACAGTTTGCGTTTCTGCAGAGGGGTTTTGATTTGTTTTGTCTTGCTTTGTTGTTTGGTTTTGATTTGTTTTTTCCCCATCCTTGCATAAAGAAGGCAGTCTTAGGAACAGGCTCAGCTTGTCCCTGATGTACCCCTTTGCAATCCTCTAGGTCCCCCTTTCTCCTCCTTCCTGGGACAACATTCCAAAAAGGAAGGATGGGACAGGATCCTACAGCAGCACACAGTTAAGATTTGAGAAATACTTTCTTTCGTTTCTGTTTTCCCCATCAGGGTGGAGCCCTCTCTAGGGGGATAATACTCAGGCTCACTTCCTGCTCTCAGCTGTGCATCTGACAGCCTGGCAGCCTGTGCAGAAGCCCCAGGATCAGAGCTCACTCTCTCAGGCCACAGACGGGTGTTAGAAGATGGAAGGGAGCAGCCTCAGCCCCAGGTGGGTCTTCCTTCCTCTGTCACCTTTCCCTCTACAGCATAGTTGATTTTATGCCTGAGTTCCTGGCCAAAGCTTCAGTCAGTCCAAATCACCTGACATGAAGTAGATTGGCCTATAGTTTGAGGGGACAGATTGGACGAGGGGAAGAGAGAGAGAGAGAGAGAGAGAGAGAGAGAGAGAGAGAGAGAGAGAGAGAGAGAGAGAGAGATCCAGCATGGGTCTGTCCCTCCCTCTAATTCATGTGAAGATGGTATGTGGTCTCTGAGTGTGATAGGACTGGATGCCTATTGACTGTCACCCTGTGTGGCTGCTGGTTACTGTCGCAAATACCTATAAAAGTAGTTGGACTCAAGTTTCTGGCCCTGAAAATGTTTTTTAAAAAAAGAAAAGAAAAGAAGAAAATGGCTCGAGTCTTTTTTTTTCTTTTTAAAGTATAAAGTGTATATTTAGATGAGATTTATTAATTTTGGGGGTTCCTTGTATCTGTGTTTTGCCTGCATTTCTACACCATGTATGCACTTGCTTGCTGTTGTATACACCTTATGTGCTTGTTGCCCATAGATGTCAGAAGAGGGTACCGGATGCCTGGGAACACAAGTTACGGGTGGTTCTCAGCCATCCTGTGAGTACTGGGAATCCAACCCAGGTCCTTTGCAGGAGAAACAAGTGATTAACCATGGATCTATCCCAACAGCACCTGGCCCAAGTGTCTTGAACCTTAAGTCTCATGCTACCAGTCCCTTCCCTTTGTGATCTACTGTGTTTTCACTTCCCCTTCTTTTATTTGTGGGGTGAGGGAAGTGTCGAGAAAGTGTTTCTGTATATCCCTGGATGTCCTGGAACTTGCTCTATAGATCAGGGTGATCATGAACTCCATGATCTGCTTGCCTCTGCAGCAAAGCTCATTACTCCCTGGGCTAGGCAGACAGTTTAACAGTTACATGTACTCAGAGGATACTAGTTCAATTCCCAGCATGAATATGGTGGTTTCCAGAGACCTATACCTGATGTTCCAAGGGAATCTGACATCATAGACACCAACCACACATGTGGTACACTAACATACATGCAGGTATTGGATTCATATACGTACATTAAAAATAACAAGACTTTTTTTTAGGAGAAAAGAAACAAGGTGTTCTTTGTAAGACAATGAAGGAAGGAAGGAGGAAGGTTGGAGGAAAGGAGAAAGGAAGCAGGACACAGAAACAGAGGGAATAGGATAGTAATATGTGAAGAAATGAGAAGTCAGGATTGTTCAACTGGATAATTGACATCAGCTCACAAACTTAGGAAAGTCTAAATGGGATTAATAAAAACAAAACTTTTTTTAAAGACATTTATTTATTTAGTATATGAGTACACTGTAGCCGTCTTCAGACACACTAGACGAGGGCATTGGATCCTATTACAGATAGTTGTGAGCCACCATGTGGTTGCTG
The DNA here is from genome assembly GCF_021556685.1 of Rattus norvegicus. Classification (NCBI taxonomy): domain Eukaryota; kingdom Metazoa; phylum Chordata; class Mammalia; order Rodentia; family Muridae; genus Rattus; species Rattus norvegicus. Next base: position 101,395,422 of record NC_141542.1, read on the forward strand.
GGATTTGAACTCAGGTCCTCTGGAAGAGCAGTCGGTGCTCTTAACCACTGAGCCATTTCTCCAGCCACAAACAAAACTTTTTGAGAGGTTTATTTTTATCATGAAAGCACTCTGAGGTGGCCAAAGCTTTTTCTGCATCTGTAGGGGGTAATGTGATTTATGTCCTGGATTCAATTAATTTGATGTAGTCCATTTATCCATTTGCAAATGCTGAAGCACTCTTATTTTGCTTCACAGAAGTGGGGTGTACTGACTGGTTTCAGGTGTCAATTTGACACAAGCTGCAATTATCTCAGAGAAAGGAGCCTCCCCTGAGGAGATGCCTCCATGAGATCCAGCTGTAAGAAGGCTTTTTCTCAACTAGTGATCAAGGTTGGGGGTGCATTGTGGGTGATGCCATCCCTGGGCTGGTAGTCCTGGGTTCTATAAGAAAGTCAGGTGAGCAAGCCAGAGGAAGCAAGTCAGTAAGCAGCACCCCTCCATGGTCTCTGAATCAGCTTCTGCCTCCAGGTTCCTGCCCTGTGTGAGTTCCTGTCCTGACTTCCTTTGGTGATGAACAGCAATGTGGAAGTGTAAGCTGAATAAAGCCTTTCCTCCCCAACTTGCTTCTTGGTCATGATGTTTTATGCAGGAATAGAAACCCTGACTAAGACATGGGGTGACAGGTGGTGCCTGACAACTGTGGAAAGTCTTCTCACTTGGTTTTTGTTCATGAATTATATAAAAGAGGCTCAGAGGCCAGAAAAGTCAACAGTTCCTCTCCTTAGTCACAAGTGCCAAAAGCTACCCTTCCCAGTTAGGAAAGGCTGTCACTTGGGTTGCCCATTATTTCAATGACATCGACTGCCTTTTTCTGAACCTGGACAGGTTGACTATTTGGGATCCTTGGTCTGCCAAGTCTAGAAGCTATGCTCTGAAGTTGGACAGCTTACCTGTATGGCTGTTTGATCGGTGAGGCTATAAGTAGGCCAGATGGGGTTGCTTGCTATTATGTGCTTGGTTGGGTAGAGACAACCATACTTTGCTATGACATAGAGACAACACACTGTCCTGGGGAATAGACAGACAGGCACTGTGGCCATACCGGACTGCTGCTAGGCAGGAACCATAAGTGCCTTCCCTGGAGAGGTAGAGGCACAGGCTGCCTGGGCAGAGCAGAGCAGCTGACTGTGCTCTCCCACTGAGTACCTCTGATAGTGGAGACAGGGCTGCACCCCCATCTTATCATCCTGCCCTGTTTGTTCTTTTCATGGCCTCCTGAGTCCTTCGGTGTTCTTCATTGAGCAAGACAGAGGGAGACCTCCCGTAGGGCACGTCAGAGCTCTGGGGGAGCTCTATGCTTGTTTCTGGTTCCCCAGTATAGACAGACCTGAGGTCGAGGGTCACCATCTTGGTAAGGCTAATCCTAGACTGAGGAGGGACAATGCAGGCAGAGAAAATGCTTCTCTTGCCCTTCACATGTGGCTTTGGTGGCCCATGGGTAAGGTTAGTCTTCTCTTGCAGTTGTTGTGTTTGAGTGGGGGGAGGTAGTTACTGGTTGATCATTCTGTGTTGGGGTCTAAGTCATAGACATCCTGACATCAACAAGATGCCTTTTTAACTCAGTGCTGTCTGTCACCTCCTGGCATCCCTATTCAGAGTCATGTAGACTCTTAGCTTGGTTTCTAAGGCAGTGATAAAACACCACGACCAAAAACAACTTGGGAAGGAAAGGGTTAATTTGGCTGATAGTTCCACATCACAGTCCATCACTGAGGTCAGGGCAGGAACCCAAGCAGAAGCCTGGGGTCAGGAATTGAAGCAGAGACTGGCATAGCTTACTGGCTTGGTCAGTTTGCTTTCTTTTTTTTCCTTTATTTGATTTTTTATTTACATTTCAAATGTTATCTAACCCCTTTCCTGGTCTCCCCTTCAGAAACCCACTATTTCCCCAGCTTTTATAATGATGCTCCCCCATCCAACCACCCACTCCCTCCCACCTCCTTGCCCTGGCATCCCCTACACTGGGGAATGGAGCCTTGACAGGATCAAGGGCCTCTGCTTCCACTGATGCCCAACAAGGCCATCCTCTGCTACATAGGCAAATGGAGCAATAGGTCCATCCCTGTATAGTCTTGGGATGGTGGTTTAGTCCCTGGGAGCTCTGGGGTTCTGGTTGGTTGATATTGTTGTTCTTCTTATGAGGTTGTAAACCACTTCAGTTCCTTCAACCCTTTCTCTAACTCCTTCATTGGGGACCCCGTTCTCGGTTCAGTGGTTGGCTGGTAGCATCTGCCTCTGTATTTGTCAGGCTCTGGCAGAGCCGCTCAGGATACAGCTGTATCAGGCTCCTGTCAGCATGCACTTCTTGGCATCTGCAATATTGTCTGGTTTTGGCAGCTGTACATGGGATGAATCCCCCAGGTGGTCAGTCTCTGGATGACCTTTCCTTCAGTCTCTGCTCCACACTTTGTCTCCATATTTCCTCCTGTGAGTATTTTTGTTCCCCCTTCTAAGAAGGACTGAAACATTCACACTTTGGTTGTCCTTCTTCTTGAGCTTCATGTGGTCTATGAATGGTATCTTGGGTATTCTGAGCTTTTGGGCTAATATCTGCTTATCAGTGGATACATACCATGTGTGTTCATTTGTGATTGGGTTACCTCACTCAGAATGATATTTTCTAGTTCCATCCATTTGCCTAAGAATTTCATGAAGTCATTGTTTTTAATAGCTGAGTAGTATTACATTGTGTAAATGTACCACATTTTCTGTATCCATTCTTTTCTTGAAGGACATCTGGGTTCTTTCCAGCTTCTGGGTATTATAAAAAAGGCTGCTATGAACATAGTGGAGCATATGTCCTTGTTATGTGTTGTAACATATTTTGGGTATATGCCTAGGAGTGTATAGCTGGGTCCTCAGGTAGTACTATGTCCAATTTTCTGAGGAACCTCCAGACTGATCTCCAGAATGGTTGTACCAGTTTGTTATCCCACCAACAATGGAGGAGTGTTCCTCTTTCTCCACATCCTCACCAACATCTGCTGACACCTGAGTTTTTAATCTTAGCCATTCTGACTGGTGTGAGGTTGACTCACAGGATTATTTTGATTTTCCTTTCCCTGATGACTAAGGATGTTGAACATTTCTTTAGGTGCTTCTTGGCCATTTGATATTCCTCAGTTGAGGAATTCTTTGTTTAGTTCTGTACCCCATTTTTAATAGGGTTATTTGATGCTCTGGAGTCTAACTTATTGAGTTCTTTGTATATATTGGATATTAGCCCTCTATGGGATGTAGAATTACTTTCTTATATTTCCCAGAACAACATGTCCTGAGGTGGTGCCCGCAGTTAGCTGGTCCCTCCCACATCAATCATCAATCAAGAAAATGTCACATAGACATGCCTAACAAGCAATAACTATGGAGGTATTCATGTTCAGTTGAAGTTCCTCTTTTCAAAGTACTTTTGCTTGTGTCAAGTTGACAGAAACAAAAGGGAACAAATTTAAAAAAAAACCCAAACCAATTGGGACACAATGTGTGTTCATTATTCAAATTTCCTCCTTTGCTTATATTCCAGAGGAAAAAAAGTGTAGCCTCTCAACTTTCTCACTCTGTGTAGATTTTTGAGAGTCCACTCTCAGTTTTGCACCTCTTGGAGTAAAATTTATTTGCAATAAAATTTATGCATTTGAATATAAATCCAAGGACTTTTTGCCGAGCTGTGCACCCAGTACTATAGTAAGAGTTTAGGATGCCGTCCTCCCCCATCCCTAAAAGAATCCCTTGCAGCTATGTACAGTCCATTCTCATCCCCCTTAGTCCAAGCAACCACTAATACATCTGTCTGCATAGATTTCACTTCTGGGCATTTTGTAGAAATGAAATTATACATCATTTAGCCTTCTGGGTTTGGCTTCTTTCATTAACAAACAATTTTTGAGATTCATCCATGTTGTAGAATGTCTTAACATTTTGTCCCTATTTATTCATTTCATTGGATAGATTGTTCTATGTCACTTGTCTACTCAGCAATTAAAGGTCATTTCAATGACTTCTATCTTTTGGCTATCAACAATGCCACCATAAATATTTTCATATAATTTGTTGAGAATATTACTTTTCACTAAACCTGTATGAGGACAACTAATAGTGGAATTCAATAATCAAAATTAGCACTATGTTTAACTTTATTTTGTATGTCTTTGGTCTGCAGTATATACGCAATGTGTAAAAACATTCACATGTGTGAGAGCTTACGTGTGTGCAGATACACATATGTGTGCACACATGTGTGAGGAAGTCAGAGCTTGATGTTGAGTTTTCTCTTCTATCAGTCTCCATCGTGTAATCGAGGCAGGGTCTCTCTCACTTGAACTCAGAGCTTCCAGTCAGTTAGTCGATGCGTTGGGGTTAAATCAAGACCTTTATCTTAAGTTTGTTAGTTCTTCAAAGTCTTTTTTCATATATAAAACTTTATAGTTTCCACAAGCATCTATTGTACTGATAACCATTATACCATGATATTGTTCCCCCCTAGGATGTCCAGTGAACATGAGAATACAGAGACGTTTCCCTTTGAACTTATATTTCAACACTTCAAGAGACAGAAAGTGGCAATTTCTAATGCAATAAAAAATCCATTTCCTTTTCTTGAGGGCCTCCGAGATCATGAATTAATCACTGCTAAAATGTATGAAGTAAGTGAAATTTACTACATCATAACCTGGTAAACAAGCTCCAAATTAAGTTATGATTTAATTACCTTGGAACCAAACTTTAGATGATTAACAGGTTTTTAAGGTTGGACTTACTTTTTAAAAAGAAGGTTGGACTTACTTTTTAAAAAGATTTCATTTCTTACATGCATGTGTGTGTTCATGCATCTGTGTGTGTGTGTATGTGTGTGTGTGTGTGTGTGTGTGTGTGTACACGTGTGTGTGCACGCATGTATGTGTATGCTCACATAGGTGCTGATGCCCAGGGAGCCCAGAGAAGGGCTCCAGATTCCCTGGACCTGGAGTTACAGTTGTGAGCCACCTGATGTGTGGTTCAGGGGATGAAACACAGGTCCTCTGCAAGAGCTACACGTGCTCTGAACCACCAATCCATCCCTACAGACTCAGGACTAAATCTTGACAAAAGCTCATGGCGTTTCACAGCACTTTATAGAGGTATCATTTGCAATAATAAATTCATCAATTATGCATCAGAATTATGGCCTCAGATTTAAAACTTGGCTTCCTGTGAGTGATACCTGTCATGAAACTATTTCTGGATGTATTCTTTGCGGGTATTGAGGAAGAGGAGAAGCAGAGGCCTCAGAGGAAATGGGCCTGCTTCTCTCTGAGGGAATGGTGTTCCATGTCGCCTCTGGCATCAGTGTGGGCTGAAGATGAGGTAGATCAGAATGGGGGTTCTCCATGGACGAGCAATGTCTTGTACATTTCCCAATATGTAATATATGCAAGGTAAACTAAACTAAATGGAAGAAATAAACTAAAAATCAAAGGTGATTTTAATTAACTGTTCGATTATTTTTTCAAAGGGGACTCATAAAATTTCATTTAGTACATTATGTTTTAGTAAATGTTTACTTTAAGAATCTAGATTTAAGAAATTCAAACCTACGGAGTGTCTTATTAGGGCAAAATTTACAAAAATTATTTCTAGGGTTCTTTTGCCTTATGAATATGCCACCCTCTGGTAGGGTTCACAATCAGAGGGGATGGATAACTTTTTCCTTCATGCTAAATCAGTGTTAAACAGGAGGCCAATACTTGTCCTGTTCACAGAGTACCATTGGCCACCTGCCAAATCTATTCCAAAAGTAGCCTGGCTATGAGATATACATTAGTTTGCCTTAAAAAGAAGAATGTATTTATATTTAATTCTTTCCTGTACAAGTATGCTCCCCACACCTATGTGTGCATAGCACTTGTGTGCCTGGTGGCCATGGTGGCCAGAAAAGAACACTGAATCATTACATGGAATTAGAGTTATAGATGTTTGTGAGCTCCTGTGTTGGTGCTGGGAACTGAATGTGGGTCCTCTGTGATAGCACCAAGCAAACTCAACCACCGAGCCCTCTCTTCAGCCCCTCCACACATTAAAAAAAAAAACTATTAAATCTACGTATGATTATGTGTGTGTCTGTATTGTGTGGGCATATGTATGAGTCAGCTGCTGTGCACATGGGGACGTAAGTGACCAAGTGTGGCTAGCTGGTTTCTCCTTCCACCGTCTGAATGCCAGGGATTGAACTCAGACCATCAGGATTGGTGGCCAGTGCCTCTCCCCACTGAGCGATCTCACCAGCTCCATAGTTGACCTTTAACCCATGTTTCCCTTCCAAAGGTGGCCCTTCTTACATGTCATATAAATGAGGATGGTTGCTGGAGGTCACCAGTGCTTACTTTCAAAGAGACAATGTATACTCATTTCATGAAGTAGTCGTGCAAGTATAACGCTTCCCCTGAGGAGATGTGTTTGTAGGGATTGAGGGACACTAACTATAATCCTTTTTCTAGGGCTCTTCTGTGTCCTGGAAGCCTGCACTGAAATTTTCTCTGTTCAATGTTTTTATTTAAGGATCTTCAAGATTCGTATAGAGCCCTGGTCCCTGTAGACAAAGTGATCTACAGAGCCCTGGATGAACTGGAGAAGACATTCAGCATGAAGGTCCTCTGTGAAGTGTTCAGTAATGTCAACATGGAGAAATATCCAGATTTGCAACTCATCCATCAAAGCTTTGAACATGGTAATTGGGTTTAACATTCTCCTATGAAAGCACAGACCTTTTTGTTGTCACCAAACACATATGAAGCTTTTACCATGGGCCAGGTATTGGGCAGGGTTATTGAGGATATAGAAGTTAGCAAGACTAATATGTAAATGTATCATCTGAAAACTTATGTCTAATGGCTACTACACTCTCCAGTGTGACAGTTCAGCTGTAGGTGCAGGATCCATTGTAGTATAGCACCTCATGCTCATAGAAAGCAACAATGTGTGACCCAGCTCTTCATCAACCCCATCTCGCCCATCATCAAAGCTGCCTGGGACTTCCCTGTGGTATGTGCCAGATCCCAGACCATTGATCCATGAAAGCCTCTGTTTCTTCTTACCATTGAGACAACCTGGAAGCCATGTTTTCTTCTGTTTTTCTGGTCCTGATTTATAACTTGGCTGCCCCCTGAACACTGTAAAAGGAACACAGTTCTCAGAGGGTTTCCTACTTTTTTACTCATATATATATATATATATATATATATATATATATATATATTATTAACTTGAGTATTTCTTATTTACATTTCAAATGTTATTCCCTTTCCCGGTTTCTGGGCAAACATCCCCCTAATCCCTCCCCCTCCCCTTCTTTATGGATGTTCCCCTCCTCATCCTCCCCCCATTGCCGCCCTCCCCCCAACAATCTAGTTCACTGGGGGTTCATTCTTAGCAGGACCAAGGGCTTCGCCTTCCACTGGTGATCTTACTAGCCTATTCATTGCTACCTATGAGGTCAGAGTCCAGGGTCAGTCCATGTATAGTCTTTAGGTAGTGGCTTAGACCCTGGAAGCTATGGTTGCTTGGCATTGTTGTACATATGGGGTCTCGAGCCCCTTCAAGCTCTTCCAGTTCTTTCTCTGATTCCTTCAACGGGGGTCCTGTTCTCAGTTCAGTGGTTTGCTGCTGGCATTCACCTCTGTATTTGCTGTATTCTGGCTGTGTCTCTCAGGAGAGATCTACATCCAGCTCCTGTTGGCCTGCACTTCTTTGCTATGAAGGAGCCGGATTCATCCATCTTGTCTAATTGGGTGGCTGTATATGTATGGGCCACATGTGGGGCAGGCTCTAAATGGGTGTTCCTTCTGTGTCTGTTTTAATCTTTGCCTCTCTATTCCCTGCCAAGGGTATTCTTGTCCCCATTTTAAAGAAGGAGTGAAGCATTCACATTTTGATCATCTGTCTTGAGTTTCATGTGTTCTAGGCATCTAGGGTAATTCAAGCATTTGGGCTAATAGCCACTTATTAATGAGTGCATACTATGTGTGTTTTTCTGTGATTGGGTTACCTCACTCAGGATGATATTTTCCAGTTCCAACCATGTGTCTATGAATTTCATAAAGGCATTGTTTTTGATAGCTGAGTAATATTCCATTGTGTAGATGTACCACACTTTCTGTATTCATTCTTCTGTTGAAGGGCATCTGGGTTCTTTCCAGCTTCTGGCTATTATAAATAAGGCTGCTATGAACATAGTGGAGCACGTGTCTTTTTTATATGGGGCATCTTGTGGGTATATGCCCAAGAGAGGTATAGCTGGATCCTCAGGTAGTTCAATGTCCAATTTTCTGAGGAACCTCCAGACTTATTTCCAGAATGGTAGTCTGCAATCCCACCAAAAATGGAGGAATGTTCCTCTTTCTCCACATCCTCGCCAGCATCTGCTGTCACCTGAGTTTTTGATCTTAGCCATTCTCACTGGTGTGAGGTGAAATCTCAGGGTGGTTTTGATTTGCATTTCCCTTATGACTAAACAAATGTTGAACATTTCTTTAGGTGTTTCTCAGCCATTCGGCATTCCTCGGCTGTGAATTCTTTGTTTAGTTCTGAACCCCATTTTTTAATAGGGTTATTTGTCTCCCTGCGGTCTAACTTCTTGAGTTCTTTGTATATTTTGGATATAAGGCCTCTATCTGTTGTAGGATTGGTAAAGATCTTTTCCCAATCTGTTGGTTGCCGTTTTCTCCTAATCACAGTGTCCTTTGCCTTACAGAAGCTTTGCAGTTTTATGAGATCCTATTTGTCGATTCTTGATCTTAGAGCATAAGCCATTGGTGTTTTGTTCAGGAAATTTTTTCCAGTGCCCATGTGTTCGAGATGCTGCCCTAGTTTTTCTTCTATTAGTTTGAGTGTATCTGGTTTGATGTGGAGGTCCTTGATCCACTTGGACTTAAGCTTTGTACAGGGTGATAAGCATGGATCGATCTGCATTCTTCTACATGTTGACCTCCAGTTGAACCAGCACCATTTGCTGAAAATGCTATTTTTTTTTCCATTGAATGGTTTTGGCTCCTTTGTCAAAAATCAAGTGCCCGTAGGTGTGTGGGTTCATTTCTGGGTCTTCAATTCTGTTCCATTGGTCTATCTATCTGTCTCTGTACCAATACCATGCAGTTTTTATCACTATTGCTCTGTAATATTGCTTGAGTTCAGGGATAGTGATTCCCCCTGAAGTCCTTTTATTGTTGAGAATAGTTTTAGCTATCCTGGGTTTTTTGTTATTTCAGATGAATTTGCAAATTGTTCTGTCTAACTCTTTGAAGAATTGGATTGGTATTTTGATGGGGATTGCATTGAATCTGTAGATCACTTTTGGTAAAATGGCCATTTTTACTATATTAATCCTGCCAATCCATGAGCATGGGAGGTCTTTCCATCTTCTGAGGTCTTCTTCAATTTCTTTCTTCAGAGTCTTGAAGTTCTCATTGTACAGATCTTTTACTTGCTTGGTTAAAGTCACACCAAGGTACTTTATATTGTTTGGGTCTATTATGAAGGGTGTCGTTTCCCTAATTTCTTTCTCGGCTTGTTTCTCTTTTGTGTAGAGGAAGGCTACTGATTTATTTAATTTGAGTTAATTTTATACCCAGCCACTTTGCTGAAGTTGTTTATCAGCTTTAGTAGTTCTCTGGTGGAACTTTTGGGATCACTTAAATATACTATCATATCATCTGCAAATAGTGATATTTTGACTTCTTCTTTTCCGATCTGTATCCCCTTGGCCTCCTTTTGTTGTCTGATTGTTCTGGCTAGAACTTCAAGAACTATATTGAATAAGTAGGGAGAGAGTGGGCAGCCTTGTCTAGTCCCTGATTTTAGTGGGATTTCTTCAAGTTTCTCTCCATTTAGTTTAATGTTAGCAACTGGTTTGCTGTATATGGCTTTTACTATGTTTAGGTATGGGCCTTGAATTCCTATTCTTTCCAGGACTTTTATCATGAAGGGGTGTTGAATTTTGTCAAATGCTTTCTCAGCATCTAATGAAATGATCATGTGGTTTTGTCCTTTCAGTTTGTTTATATAATGGATCACATTGATGGTTTTCCTTATATGAAACCATCCCTGCATGCCTGGGATGAAGCCTATTTGATCATGGTGGATGATTGTTTTGATGTGCTCTTGGATTCGGTTTGCCAGAATTTTATTGAGTATTTTTGCATTGATATTCATAAGGGAAATTGGTCTGAAGTTCTCTTTCTTTGTTGTGTCTTTGTGTGGTTTAGGTATAAGAGTAATTGTGGCTTCGTAGAAGGTATTCGGTAGTGATCCATCTGTTTCAATTTTGTGGAATAGTTTGGATAATATTGGTATGAGGTCTTCTATGAAGGTTTGATAGAATTCTGCCCTAAACCCGTCTGGACCTGGGCTCTTTTTGGTTGGGAGACCTTTAATGACTGCTTCTATTTCCTTAGGAGTTATGGGGTTGTTTAACTGGTTTATCTGTTCCTGATTTAACTTCGGTACCTGGTATCTGTCTAGTAAATTGTCCATTTCCTGCAGATTTTCAAGTTTTGTTGAATATAGGCTTTTGTAGTAGGATCTGATGATTTTTTGAATTTCCTCTGATTCTGTAGTTATGTCTCCATTTTCATTTCTGACTTTGTTAATTTCGACACACTCTCTGTGTCCTCTGGTTAGGCTGGCTAAGGGTTTGTGTTTCTTGTTGATTTTCTCAAAGAACCAGCTGTTAGTTCTGTTGGTTCTTTGTATAGTCCTTTTTGTTTCTATTTGGTTGATTTCAGCTCTGAGTTTGATTATTTGATTATTGATTATTATCTGCCTTCTACTCCTCCTGGGTGTATTTGCTTCTTTTTGTTCTAGAGCTTTTAGGTGTGCTGTCAAGCTGCTGATATATGTTCTCTCCTGTTTCTTTCTGCAGACACTCAGACCTATGAGTTTTCCTCTTAGCACAGCTTTCATTGTGTCCCATAAGTTTGGGTATGTTGTACCTTCATTTTCATTAAATTCTAAGAAGTCTTTAATTTCTTTCTTTATTTCTTCTTTGACCAGGTTATCATTGAGTAGAGCATTGTTCAACTTCCACGTATATGTGGGCATTCTTCCCTTATTGTTATTGAAGACCAACTTTAGGCCATGGTGGTCTGATAGCACGCATGGGATTATTTCTATCTTTCTGTACCTGTTGAGGCCCGTTTTTTGACCAATTATATGGTCAATTTTGGAGAAAGTACCATGAGGAGCTGAGAAGAATGTATATCCTTTTGCTTTAGGATAGAATGTTCTATAAATATCTGTTAAATCCATTTGGTTCATGACTTCTCTTAGTCTGTCTACGTCTCTTTTTAATTTCTGTTTCCATGATCTGTCCATTGATGAGAGTGGGGTGTTGAAATCTCCTACTATTATTGTGTGAGGTGCAATTTGTGTTTTGAGCTTTAGTAAGGTTTCTTTTACGTATGTAGGTGCCCTTGTATTTGGGGCATAGATATTTAGGATTGAGAGTTCATCTTGGTGGATTTTTCCTTTGATGAATATGAAGTGTCCTTCCTTATCTTTTTTGATGACTTTTAGTTGAAAATTGATTTTATTTGATATTAGAATGGCTACTCCAGCTTGCTTCTTCTGACCATTTGCTTGGAAAGTTGATTTCCAGCCTTTCACTCTGAGGTAGTGTCTGTCTTTGTCTCTGAGGTGTGTTTCCTGTAGGCAGTAGAATGCAGGGTCCTCATTGCGTATCCAGTTTGTTAATCTATGTCTTTTTATTGGGGAGTTGAGACCATTGATCTTGAGAGATATTAAGGAATAGTGATTATTGCTTCCTGTTATATTCATATTTGGATGTGAGGTTATGTTTGTGTGCTTTTCTTCTCTTTGTTTTGTTGCCAAGATGATTAGTTTCTTGCTTTTTCTAGGGTGTAGCTTGCCTCCTTATGTTGGGCTTTACCATTTATTATCCTTTGTAGTGCTGGATTTGTAGAAAGATATTGTGTAAATTTGGTTTTGTCATGGAAGATCTTGGTTTCTCCATCTATGTTAATTGAGAGTTTTTCAGGATACAGTAACCTGGGCTGGCATTTGTGTTCTCTTAGGGTCTATATGACATCTGTCCAGGATCTTCTAGCTTTCATAGTCTCTGGCAAAAAGTCTGGTGTGATTCTGATAAGTCTGCCTTTATATGTTACTTGACCTTTTTCCCTTACTGCTTTTAATATTCTTTCTTTATTTTGTGCATTTGGTGTTTTGACTATTATGTGTCGGGAGGTGTTTCTTTTCTGGTCCAAACTATTTGGAGTTCTGTAGGCTTCTTGTATGCCTATTGGTATCTCTTTTTTTAGGTTAGGGAAGTTTTCTTCTATGATTTTGTTGAAGATATTTACTGGTCCTTTAAGCTGGGAGTCTTCACTCTCTTCTATACCTATTATCCTTAGGTTTGATCTTCTCATTGAGTCCTGGATTTCCTGTATGTTTTGGACCAGTAGCTTTTTCCGCTTTACATTATCTTTGACAGTTGAGTTGATGATTTCTATGGAATCTTCTGCTCCTGAGATTCTCTCTTCTATCTCTTGTATTCTGTTGGTGATGCTTGTATCTACGGCTCCTTGTCTCTTCCTTTGGTTTTCTATATCCAGGGTTGTTTCCATGTATTCTTTCTTGATTGATTCTATTTCTATTTTTAATTCCTTCAATTGTTTGATTGTGTTTTCCTGGAATTCTTTCAGGGATTTTTGTGATTCCTCTCTGTAGGCTTCTACTTGTTTATTTATGTTTTCCTGTGTTTCTCTAAGGGAGTTCTTCATGTCTTTCTTGAAGTCCTCCAGCATCATGATCAAATATAATTTTGAAACTAGATCTTGCTTTTCTGGTGTGTTTGGATATTCCATGTTTGCTTTGGTGGGAGAATTGGGCTCCAATGATGCCATGTAGCCTTGGTTTCTGTTGCTTGGGTTCCTGTGCTCGCCTCTCGCCATCAGATTATCTCTAGTGTTACTTTGTTCTGCTATTTCTGACAGTGGCTAGACTGTCCTATAAGCCTTTGTATCAGGAGTGCTGTAGACCTGTTTTCCTGTTTTCTTTCAGCCAGTTATGGGGACAGAATGTTCTGCTTTCGGGCATATAGTTTTCCTATCTACAGGTCTTCAGCTGTTCCTGTGGGCCTGTGTCTTAAGTTCACCAGGCAGGTTGCTTGGAGCTGGAAGGTTTGTCTTACCTGTGGTCCCGAGGCTCAAGTTTGCTCGTGGGGTGTTGCTTATGAGCTCTCCGAGGGGGCAGCGACCAAGAAGATCTTCAATGCCCTTTCCAGGAGCTTCCGTGCACCAGGGTTCCAGATGGCATTTGGTGTTTTCCTCTGGAGTCAGAGATGTGGGCAGAATGTAGTCTCTTCTGGTTTCCCAGGCGTGTCTGCTTCTCTGAAGGTTTAGCTCTCCTTCCCATGGGATTTAGGTGTAGAGAACTGTTTATCCGGTCAGTCCCTTCAGGTTCAGGCAGTGTCTCAGAGGCAGCGGATTTGCTGCTCCTGTGCCCTTATCCAAGGGAACCCAGAGGCCGTATACAGTTTCCTCTTGGGCCAGGGATGTGGGCAGGGGTGGGCAGTGTTGGTGGTCTCTTACGCTCTGCAGTCTCAGGAGTGCCCACCTGTCTTGGCGGTGAGCTCTTTCTCCCATGGGGTTTGGGAGCCTACTTTTTTACTCTTTTTTTTTTTTTTTTTTTTTTGGTTCTTTTTTTCGGAGCTGGGGACCGAACCCAGGGCCTTGCGCTTCCTAGGCAAGCGCTCTGCCACTGAGCCAAATCCCCAACCCCCTACTTTTTTACTCTTGATCATCAGTTTCTCCTTCCTGTATGGGCAACATAAAGAATCCCTAGTAGCAGTCTCCTCTATCCCAGGGCATGATGGGTGAACTTCATCATGGGGGAACGCATGAATTTTGAGTGACTGAGGGCTAAAAATCCCTAAATGTGTAAGTTTGAAATGCTGCCCCTGGTCCCTGCCGCAGATCTCTAATGGCTTCCTCCTCTTCTTCCCTCTCCCTCTCCTCCCACTTCAGTGTTACCAAATGGATTGTGTTTCCATGGAAGTGATGGAGGAGACCCGAACTCCCAGCTGAGTCTTGAACAAGGTAACTACAGCTGCAGAAAGTTTCTCCTCTCCTCGGAGAATAGGAAATAAAAGTGACCATTAGAAGAGTGTGAATCAGAAGAACTAGAGACAGCAAGGTGGGCAGTGGGTGTGAGCCTAGTGTTAACTTTCCTATACTGGGACAAATTACCCAGGAGGAGCTGGACATGCAAAACCCTGAGGCAGGAAGATTGTGAGTTTGAGACCAGTCAATTTACATAGTAAAACCCTCTGAAGAACAAAACAGAACCTGGCCAGTCAACTTATTTGGGTTCTTAGAGACTTCAGTCCAGATGGTTGGGCCTCACTATTTAAGGCCTATGGTGGGGCAGAACTTCAAAGCAAGGGATTGGGTGAAGCAAAGGTTCATGGGGTCCTGGAAGCAAGGAAAAGAAGAGGTGCCTGTGGTCCTTCAAAGGTATACCCCTGGTGATCCAACTATCTTCGACCAGGCTCTGCCGGTTAATGGTATCACCAAAATTCATTAGTGCCATTTTGAGGGGCCAACATCTAATATATGATGAGATCCAAACTGTTGCCAGCCTCTAATGGGAAGTAGGATCCTGGCAGAGCAGCCATGACATCAGATGTCATCCTGATACCCACGATGAAGGAATCTGAGCCCAGTGTCAGGAACACAGATTGAAAGAGACTGACTACTTGGAAGTCAAGGCAATTTAGAAAATCCCCTGAAGGAATGATCATAATAAAGGGTGAAGCATTATGGTCTATGGTAGCCTCTGAGAGGAAACGCTTTGTAAGAGAGATGCTTCTGTTTTGTGTGTGCCCTTACATCTCTGACACCAGATGTGTGATGGATGGGATTTATCTACAGCAACCAAGTCTCCAGACAGCACAGGGTATCTTATGGTTTAATTAAATTCAGATAAGGGGCTCAGTGTCACAGTAAACAGAAAGAATTAAAGACAATGATGGAAAGATCCTTTTAGTTCTTGTTTAGCATCTACTCTTGGTGTCTGTCTAAGCCAGCTGCCATTAAGGATTGGTATCATTCAGATGCCCAGTTTGCAGATGAGGAAGTAGAATTGGGAGAGACCATGTGTGGAGTGTTCACAGGGTCAAAGTAGCATCAAGAGTCCAGGCATTATGGAGGCAGAGTCTGTGTTCTTGAACATGTACTGCTAATCATGAGAATATGAAACAGAAGTGGGAGCAATATGGAGAGAAAGTACAGGAAGGAATAGCAAGAATGGGTGGGAAGGAAGGCAAGCTGTCATTGAATCCTCAAGAGAAGGCCAGTAGGGATGAGCCACCTGATATATACTCGGAGGTGCTTATGTGAAAGGAGACGTGGTCCAAGGACTCCTGAGAACTCACGTAAGGCCGTAGAGCAGGGAAGCTCTGAGGACTGATGTGGGCATCTGAAGACAAGTCACCACCAGGTGCTAGAGTGGCCCAGGCAGGACTCTACTCTCAGGGGTGACACTTGTACCCTACTCCATGACCTGAGTCTGACCTCAAGCATCAGGGGGGAACTTACCAGCTTCAGATGAATTCTGCATCAGTGACTTGTTGGGCTCTTTAACCCTTGGTCACAAAGAGAAAAGAACCCTCCTGCTCCAACTCCTGAAATAAACATCTTGGGTTGTTGTTGTTGTTGTTTTTGTTTTCTCTCCTTAGGACCTAGTGGCAGCTGTTCTCAAGGAAGCCTGACCTGGTCCCACTTTGATCCCTCCTCATCTGAGGGTCTGTTCTTCCTGACTCTATAAACATTGCTGTCCCATTCCATGGGTTCCAGTTTGCCTTTGTTGCTGTGATGAAACACCATGATCAAAAGCAACCTGGGGAGGAAAGGGTTTAGTTCATCTTACAGAATTGTGTTTACTGCCTTGCTCCATATGACTTGCTTGACCTACTTTCTTACATATCTGACCATCAGCGACATGGGGTGACACCACCCATAGTTGATTTCTGACTGCCATACACATGCTATGGTGCACATGTGCTAAACAAACAAATTTATAGAGCCGTGTATGAGCAGAGAAAGAAAGGTAAACACATATTAAGACGTAGGGCCAGATGGGGCAGAGAGACGACGAGGGAACATGGACAGAATGGGCTGTGAAAAATGATGATGGAATGAACAGAAGGGTAAGATGTCCCCTTAGCACGATGAGCCTGTGATCCCCTCAGATTATAGGAGACCCCACTTTTCTCGGACATAATCACTCTATAAGATCTATTGGTTCCTAAACACAGTGCTCTAGCCCAAGCCTGTCCCCTTTCTTGGCTAAATTTTGCAAGTGTCTAAAGACCTTCTAAAGACCTGAAAGATGTCTCCCTGTGGTGCCATTTGGTGTCTTCTGCTGAATAATGTAACAGAGGACCCCCAACCTAGTGGCTTAAAGCTTCTCTTTCCTCATTTGGCTATGATTTAATTGTAACTCCCTTGGGTCTCCAGCCTGCCCATGTGTGTGCATCCCAGGAGATCTGATCTCAGGTCCTCTCACTTGTGTGGCAAACACTGACCCACTGAGTCATCTCCTCAGCCCTAGGTAGGATTATCAGAAATACCAAACTCTAAGGTTCTTTACCTGTGAATGAACCATGCAGCCAACAGGGTCCCTCAGAGAATAGAAGTACCAAGAGGGAGGAGGGGTTTCTGTTACTGATAATGACCACCATCATCCTTGTCTGTGTTATGTTTTTTTCTAGAACCTTAAGTTTGGCAAAATGGGACTTAGACTGGAGTCTAAGTTTGAGAAGAGTTCCAAGGAAGTGTTTGCTATTCAGGAAAGAAGTGAAAAGGGTTGACTGATGTCACAGATCCTGCTGGTGTCCTGGCACCAAGTTTTCATCTAGCCATATCTGCCCACCTACAGCAGCAATGAGTGTTCTCTCCTATTCAGTTGTTCCCAAGGGATTGCTCTGGGTCATATGGAGATAGGAGTACCTGGGAGTTACACCTCCTAGCCTGGGAGTCCATCTCCCTGTCTCTCCATGAAATCAAGATTATGGTACATTGCTGCTCTGTGCTCTTCAAGGGTCTAGGCTGGAGCCTGACTATAGCTGGCTTTGCTCCCCTCCCCTGCAGTCCCACCCCCAACACACTCACATGCATACGTTTCTTTCCTTGTCTCCTTCTCTCCAATTAAAAACCCACAATAAACCAAGAGCTTCCAAGACTTCAAACCATGTGGTGGTTCATTCCTATAGTTCCAGTCCTTGAGAGGTTGACAGAGGAGGATACTGCAAGTGTGATGCCAGCCAGGGCTACATAGTGACTCTCAGCTTATAAAGGTCTCAATTCTAGAAAAACAAAAACAAAAACAAAAGCAAACCGCTCACCAAGTAAGCCAAAAAAAGGTTTCAACTCAGGATCTTTCTCTAGAAGACTCACTGTAAGGTAATGTCTCAGATGCAAAGCCTCAGGGTAGGGTTCTAGAGTTGGGTCACTGTCCAACCAAAGGTGATTGGTGGGGTATCCATAGATCCTCAGGTGCTAAACCAGCACTGGGACTAAATTTTAATCAGTAGAAAGACATTACAGACTGTGTGAGCTACACACAAAGTGGCATATTTGATAGTGAATGGAGAAAAAGGTTGATGCAAGAATGATGGGGGTCTGATGACACTTGCTACATGGCTTTAATAAATGGACATAAGTCACTTAGATCTAGTAATCCCAAGTAATCATGAGGAAAGGCACACTCAGACCTGCAGCCATAGGCCAGACAGCAATGAAAGCATGTGTCAGACCCTTGTGATCAGAAAGACAGATCGCCAGAAAAGACTGTTCTAGGTTCAGGAAGTGTCTTGTGCCAATGTCAAGGTCCAGAGACTCAGAGTGGAGCCATGAAACAGACATGTGTGAGGACTTTGAATCTATTTCCCTGAACCTATTTGTTGTTGAGAGAATCCTTTACTCTTTATTGGAAGAAAGAGCTTTTGTGTTTATCTTGCTTGAATAGGGCCTCCCAGATTGGCTCAGTGGACAAACCAAGTATGGGGCTGGAAGGCACGTGAGAGGGGTCACACAATAAAGGAGTGAGAAGCCCAGCAGACAGGAGAGGGTAGGGGGTTGTGTTTGGCTTTGGATGCTGGATAAAGAAAGCTGGAAAACTAAATTGGCTGACAGAGTTATCATTAGTTAAAAAAAAACAACTTTTTTTTTAATTCTTGGTGAATTTCACATCATGCACTACAGTCCCAGTCATCTTGCAGACCCTGCCTATCCCCCTCCACCCTTGCAACCTCTACCCCCAAAGAAAACAAAACAATGAAATAAAATACAAACCATCCTGCGATGAAACCTGCAGTGTATCAGTGTCACACAGTATGCACATTGTCCAAACAACTTTTCTTGCAAATGTTTATTGCAATGAGTCATTGGCCTTGTTTGAAGCCTCTGGATTCTATTCCATCATCTAGGACCCATCTCAGATATTTTGATGTTGCCTTGTGGATTTCCTGCAGCTTTGAAAGAACAGAACTGGTCTCTTCACATGCTCCATGAGTTCATAGCTGGGGTAAATGATTGGGTGGATCAGGCTAAATCCTGGGTGGTAGCTGAGTTGGTCAGTCTGCCAGCTCTACCGCACCCATGAGTAATTAACACTTAAATGTTCTTCTGTGCTGTAGAATCTAACCAATCTGGTGATGGCCAAGTACCATGATTTTAGGCTGTCCCCGGGTAGCTCCTGCATGTTCCTCATAGCTCTAGCATTCCTTAATAATAAAGTGCTGCTTCATTAATGGAACCATGATCAAAGACTCAGGGGTACAAATGTAACAGAAGTGGTAAGATGACTCTACTCTCTAGTACAGTAATATGTATCTGTGAGATTACTGTGCTCCCCAGGGCCACTCAAAGGCATGAACTTAAAAAGGTGATCAGGAACAAACTGGGTTCATGAGTGTCTTGGATCAGCTCAGCACTGGCTGCATCTCCCAATTCCTACTTCCATAATAGCAATAGAAATATTATGTTCCAAAT
Source organism: Rattus norvegicus (assembly GCF_021556685.1). Lineage (NCBI taxonomy): Eukaryota > Metazoa > Chordata > Mammalia > Rodentia > Muridae > Rattus > Rattus norvegicus. The sequence continues at coordinate 101,414,507 of NC_141542.1, forward strand.
AATCAGAATCTCCCAACTGTTGCAGCCAGATAAATAATCCTTAGAGAGACAGCTGGAGACCTTGCCTCTAGGTATCTGTGGAGACCTTATGCTACTGGATCCAGGACAACTGGGAAACCACCTCATACATGTCCTCAAGAGCATGGTGGGAAAAGAGGGCACATGGTGGAAGTTGGCTATCCTAATAAAAGCCTAGAGCCTTTTCCCAATTTCCAATTTGATCCATTTCTCAGTGTGACTCAGAACCCATCACAGGAATGAGGCCTGTTTCCCAGCAGAATGAACCTTGTACAAGTATAAGCGGTAATTCTCAGCTCTTCCCCCAGAGGGATCTATGCATATCTATCTATTCACTTTGGATTATGCCTGGGAAAGGAACATATGGCTCTTTCATGGGATGTTGGACACAGCATCTGAGCTGATGCTGATATTTGGAAACCCAAGGTTCCATCATTATCTCTTGTTAGTGGAGGCCATGTAGAGGTCAGGTCATGTCCCTGTTACAATGAGTCCACTAGATTTCAGAGCCACCCAGCAATCATTTGCCTGCGGGCTAAATGTATCATCAGGGTAGATGCAGCCATTAGTTAGGATGGCTTCATCAACTTTGAAATGACAATATTGTCTTAGAAAGACCAAGCAGAAGGAGGTAAACACTGAAATGTCTTAGGGGACAAATGTTTGAAAGCAGTATCCCAGCAGAATCCAGGCAATGACAGGGTTGTGTTGCTTGTGAAGACTGAAAGAATGCAAGGTTGTTTCTCTCATTGCATTTCCATTCAGGTCAGCAGTCTGCAGTCTGCAAAAGCTAAACCATTCATTGTGCCTACTGGAAGCTAAAAGGTTACCCAAAAAGAAGAATCCCTAATTGTAGTTGTACCAGGTGCACTGTTTCCTTGCTTTATATGTATGTGTGTTTGGCCCTTATATATGCATGTGCACCACATTTGTACCTGGGTCCTGTGACTGGAGGCCAGAAGAGAGTGTTGGATACCAGAAGCAGAGTTATAGATAGATCTGAGTGGCCAGGTGGGTGCTGAGAATTAAATACAGATCCTTTGGAAGATCAGCCAGTGTTCTCAACCTCTAAGCTATCTCTCCTGTCTGCAGATGGGGTATATTTATTATAACTCCTGATAAGTGATGTACAGCTATTAACATAAAAATCTACCAGAAGGTGGTAAGTTAAATAGAATTGTTAGCATCATGGATTGCACAACAGTGTACTTGTATAGTCTTACTTTGTGCAAAGGGAATTCTCCTGGTATTTGTTAAAATATAGCTTGTATGCTAGGTCTGCTAGTACACTCTTGTAATCCCTGCACCCAGGTAGATCTCTGTGAGTTTAAGACCAGCCTGGTTTATACATACAAAGTTGCTGCTGGACAGTCAGAACAACATAATAGAGGATCTCTCTCTCTCTCTCTCTCTCTCTCTCTCTCTCTCTCACACACACACACACACACACACACACACACCACACAGAGCTTGGATACTATACATTATTGTAGCATTCTGTATTGATAACTGTATGTTCATTGAGTCTGATGAACAATTCTCTAAGTATTTTGCCTATTTTAGTACATAATAGGCTCTCCATGTGTTAAGAGGTAAACCTTACAAAGATTGAGATGTCTGGTGTCTAGGTACGTGTGCAGAGATGAGCAGGACAGGGAGCCTGCCAGAATCTCTCCTTCATAGTCAGAAGCCTTTGTACTTTGCCTCTCCTACAACATAGAAGCACCAGTTATCAAAGAGTGCTGTAGCCCAGCAGAGGGCTGAAGAAACTCCAGGCCAGTCAGAAGGACAAAGGGCCAGGAGCTTGGCTCCTTGAGTCTGCTGGAACAGGTGAGAAAAATGGTTTCAACTGGCAATCTGATAAAACCATTCAAGGCCCTGAGACTCATGTATAGCCTGGGTTTGTGTCTCCTTGACAGAAGCCAGTGTCATCAGAGAGAAAAGAGCCTCAGCTGAGGTTATACCTCCATAAGATACAAGCAGAGACTCTGAAGTTAGCCCATATTGATGGAAACCCAGGGTCTCCATCACTGTCTGCGTGTCCTTGTTATACTGTGTTATTATCTCATGTGTATCAGGAAGATGCTAGATGTATGGTGTTGTGAAGCAAATTGATGGGTTCATATTGATCATGTGTTTATAAAGAGCTTGGCCCTGTATGTCATCCACAAAACCCAAGATTCCTTTGATGAATCCAGATTCATTAAAGCCCACAGAGACTTGATTTATATATGTTAGACAGAAGAGGGCATCGCTGATGAAATCTGTTGTGGTGCAGAGAGAGTACAAGTAGTCTGGGGTGCTGAACTGGCAAACAGACAGGAACCATGACAACTTTGGCTGTAGACATCAGAAGTACTTGGGATTTCTTGTTAAGAGATCTGATGATCACCTCCAAGCCTTTTTTTAGACAAACAATAAAAGTCCAGACAAGAACACTCCATCCTTTTTATAACTTTTCATTCCAGTGTCTGGGAATTCCTCCCAACACTGAAGACTGTAGAGTTATGTGGGATTATTCAAGTATGTTGGTCAATGATCTCTCTACCCATATACCAAAGGAGAAGAGAAAGTTCACTCAAAGATGGCAGCTACCACGAGGAAATGAGAACATGGAAGTCTGGACAGCTGAAGACAGCATGGCTGATGGTCAGAATCAATCTGAGAAACATCCAGGTTGGACCACAACTGCCCAGTGCAGGAATGGCCAACTCCAGGCCAGTCTGAAGGGCAAAGAGCCAGCTGCTAAGCTCTATGAGTTTGCTGGAACAGAATTGCTGTTTCCACTGCCCTGTGGTGAAGAGATAAAGGCTGTATTGGTCATTGCTCCCGAGTGGATGTGTATGCCACACTATTGGTCATCTATGAGCAATGTAGGAGACTAAAGTTGTCAGTCACAGCTGTCAGTCATCTTTCCTGAACTCAGGGGTGCAGGTGTTTGCTGCAAGGTTGCAGAGCCCAGCAGTGTTCTTATTCTGTTGATTGTGAGGTCCTTGGAACTGCTGGAGGACCTGCCTGTCCTGAACTGAGAGGTCAAGGACTCTTGGTAATGACCCTTAGCCTGAATTTCCCACGATCTCTCCTCAGGGTACCGGGGCACTGCAGATATTCAGTTTCCATCAGGAGGAGAAGAGGTGGGACTCTCTAGTTCAGAGGTCAAAAATTCCTTTTAAAGGAGTTGCATGTCAAACATCCTGCATATCAGATATTTACATTATGATTAGTAGAGTTATAACAGGAGCAAAACTACAGTTATAAAGGAGCAATGAAATAATTTTATGGTTGAGTATCAGAACAACACGAGGAGCTGTATTAAAGGGTGGCAGCATTAGGAAGGTTGAGGACCACCGATCTAGTTTTTCCTGGAACAACACTGTGGAGACAGCTCTCTGAGGTTTGTCTGGAGCCCAAAATATTAGGTCAATCTCTCAAGTGTGCTTGGATTGCCACCGTTTCTTACCTAGTTATGTGCTCAGGAAGAGGGAGGAGGCAGAGGGAAGACTGTGGCCTGATTCCCTTGGAAAGTAAAGACTAATTATTAGGTGTCTAAAGCAAGAACCAGCCAGATCCGAGGTATCCTTCCATCTTCTTCAGCAAAGAAAAGGAATTCTCAGGTTTCTTAGAATATCTTCTACATCATTCCTGTCAAGATGGCTGATACTAACTCCAACAGAAAGTCTAGAACAATCCATGTGTTTTCCACAGGTGTGTTATGTACTTTGCTGAAATGAGCTCATTCCTGTGAGCAGGAAAGCATTGGGGTGTGTGTGTGGGGGGGTGTTCTGAGCTGCCTCTCCTCTTAAAGATGTGTTTCACTACTGCTGCTGCTAGGGAAGGGGCAGGTAGAAAGCTCAGAGGGCTTTGTCTGGATCCTCTGGTACCTCTAGAATTAGCCTCGCTGTGGGAGTGACCATGACTCCTTTGCTGCTATTTGGTGAGGAATAAAAACACTTGGCTGTGTACCCGTTAAGATGCACCTGCCGACAACTTGTAATTCGATTGGTAATTCTGGAGGCAAAACCGGTAGCTTGAGGTTTCTGCAATGAAGGACTCAGACAGGGTTTTGGAGAGAAGTCAAAAGTTGGGAGTTAGGTAGCCCAGAGTTAACTTCCTGCTTCCCTTCGCCTGACCTTGAGAGCAGCTACTGTTTTTTTAGGGCAGACAAAACTTTGGTAGGAGGCTTTGTGGTAGGTATACTCATGGAAAAACAAACAAACAAACAAACAAAACAAACGAACAAACAAACAAAACCGAAAGCCACCAGGGCTTCTGGAGAGTGAAGAGGGAATCTCAGAAAAGAGAAAGCCTTGGGCCTGTCTGATGTCCAGGGGAACACAATTCTGTCTGCACTGAGAACTGAGCCCTGTCTTTCACACACAGATTGTTTACAACCTGAGCCATGATAATCATGATAGCACCCTCTGCTGAAACAAACACTTAGGTTCTGGCTTAAGCGGGAGTTGGTAGGTGGCTGCCCACCCAATCAGTCTTGACGAAGAATGGGTCCTCCAAACCCAAAGACATGTTTATCCCGCCCATTACCTGTCAGACCATCTGTGCCACGATGCTTCCGTTCATGTCTTTTGTCTTGCCACACAACGTCTTCTGGGATTGCTTTCAAATGCCCCTCCTAAAACCTTCATTCCACCCTCTCAGTCCTGCTGAGTGTTCGTCTGAAGCCTTTGCTAGTTTGGGAAAGTGTGAGAGCCAACGTTATGCATTCAATCTTAATTACTGTGTCAAAGATATCCCTGAAACAATGGCTAACCCTCGCCCAAGGGCAGGTACTTCCCGAAAGGCTTGAGGCTATGGGAGATAACAAAACACTCATTTCCACTCCCCGGCACGGTTTGACCCAACGGTACAGGATGTGGTCGATCACATGTAGGTGGGAGTTCTGCATGCAGGAAATATGTCAAGGTGTATATTTGCCTCTCATTGAATTCAGGAAGGAAGTATATGGGGTATATATTTGACCCACAGTGACTTGATGAGAAATATGGTGGCTTTATGGGGCTACCTTTTTAAACCTATGTGACTGTGACTCCTTGCCACCTTCTGTGAACTGAGGAATAGGCCTGGCCAGAGTCCATCATGTTGGACAGTATCAAAGCTTGCTTCCAATTTGGTTCAAAAATTATGGTAGTCATTTTATTCTCACCCAGGTGGATTAATACAAGGCCAGAATGTTCTGGATTTCTCTATCAACAATTCTGCTAATATTATAGAGGGAAACTAGGGTGTGGGGTGTTCAGGGAAGGGAGGAACCCTTTAATAGCATTCTGTTGGAGCTCCCTTTGGACTAAGTATGTTGGACTACATTCTGTTCCCTGTGCACCTCAACTCCCAGGAGCTGACTGAGGTGCTTGGCCTTAATGTCTCAGGAGTTAGAGTCCATCACAGGGTATACAGTGATAATTCTGGCTCTCCCTGGGGCCACTCCTCTGGGTCTCCCAGAGGAGACTGAGCCAGCAACATATAGATATCAGATCCCTGTCGACAAATTACCTTTGAGATACTTTTAAGTCTTGTTACTTAGAGTCCTGTAAAATCACCCAAAAAATATTTGATTTCTGATCGAAGTAGAATGGAGACATGGCTAAAATGTGGGGCACTAAAAGAACCCCAGAAGTCTACCTCAGGCATGGCCTCAGACTGCTCTTGTCAGTCATACGCTCTCCAGCTCCAGGCCAGCCTATCCCGTGCATGTGCGCCAAGAGTTGAGAAAGAGTCGATGTCTGTGCAGGTAACTGGGAGACCTGTCAAGGTAGACAGATGCTCACCTCAGGTCACCAAGTTCCTCAGAGAAAGTCTTCCCAGAAGGAGGGACAGAGAGGGACTTGTTATACCCTGATGATCCATGAGGGGTCTCCTAGAAAGACTCTCTGGAGTGACAGCTCATCATTAACTTACTAATCACATCTGCACTGCAGAAAGGTGGACCAGGTCTTTGTCCGAATGCCCAGGTGGCTACTGTTGCACCTCCCCCCCTGCCCTTGACTTCTAGGCTGGGATGATGACTCCTCAGAGACAGTGCTCTGACTCAATGTGTCTATGGAGTTGGGGGATCTCCCCTGTCCCAGGTCTGAGAGAAATCTTGTCCTGGTAAGTAACCAGCTCCTGGGTCTCCTGCTGGCCTGAGAGCTACCTTGCAAGTATTTGCCCCTCCTTCCCATCTCTCCCAACCCAAGTCACTTCAGCCAGGGACGTGACAAAAGAGGGATCACAGCCAACCCTGAGGAATGCAGCTCCCCTCCTAGACACAGGAGCAACAGAGAACAGTTTCAGTTTCTGCTGAGGGTTTTTTTTTGTTGGTTTGTTGGTTTGGTTTGGTTTGGTTTTCCCATCTTTGCATAAATAAGGCACTCTCAGGAACGAGGTCAGCTTTTCACTGGTGTACCTCTTCGCAATCTTCTAGGTCCTCTTTTCTCCTCCTCCGTGCCACCACATTCCAAAAGAATGAAAGACGGGAAAGTATCACACTGCAGCACCCTTGAGATTAGAGAAATAGTTTCGATTCTGTTTTCCCCATCAGGGCGGAGCCCTCTCTGGTTTGTTAGTACTCAGGCTCACTTCCTGTTCTCAGCTGTGGGCCACAGCAAATAGTCCGGAAGCCTGTGCAGACACCAAGGCGTCCGAGCTCACTGTCCCAGACCCCAGGCAGGTGTTGGAAAATGGAAGGGAACAGCTTCAGCTCCAGGTGGGTCTTCCTCCCTCTGTCACCTTTCCCTCTGACAACAGGGTTGATTTTATGTCTTGAGTTAGTGGCGGAAGCTTCAATCAGTTCAAATCACCTGACTTGAAGTAGCTTTGGCCGTAGTGTGAGTGGACAGATTTGGGGGGAGGGGACAAAGAGACAGAGAGAGAGAGAGAGAGAGAGAGAGAGAGAGAGAGAGAGAGAGAGAGAGAGAGAGAGAGAGAGACAGAGAGAGAGACAGAGAGACAGAGAGAGAGAGAGACAGACAGAGAGAGACAGAGAGAGACAGAGAGAGACAGAGAGACAGAGACAGACAGACAGACAGACGCACGCACGCACGCACGCATGCACGCGCGGGAAGGGGGTGCTTATCATAACTGTCTTTGCGACCACTGCTCAGCTGTTAGAGGGAGACTTTGGCCACAGCTGACAGAGACTCCGGTAGCACGATTCTGTTGTTATCTTGTGACCGGAGAGCTCTCTGTCCCTCTGCCTTTCTTGGCATTACAGCAGGTCTACTGCAGGAAGATCATCTCAGGGAAGAATTCCAAACAGCAGAGGATGCTGGGTACAGTGTTGGCACCTGCAGTCCTGGTCTCCTACCTGCTTAGCAGGACTTGTGACCAAGAAAGCTGGTCCCAGGCTCGCTCCTGTTCTAAGCTCTCACTGTCAGGCCTCAATCCAAAGAAGACAAAAGACAAGAAAGGGCTTTGATTGCAAAGGCCAGGGCAAGCCGCGTGTTTTTATTTCCCTTTAGTTTTCTGTTCTAGGAAGTTCACACTAATGACCGGAAATGGTAGAATTCTGTTTGCTCCAGCAGTGGTAACTCAGATGTGCTACTACCCATAAATAATATTACAAGTGTTTTTGTTAATACAAAGGAAGTAATACATTTTTTTTTTCAGTACTACAGTTGAACTTCAGGCCTTGAATATGCCTGGGTATGTATGTGTGTGTGTGTGTGTGTGTATATATATATAAAATATTTATTGGGCACGTGTGTTCGTGTGTGTGTGTGTGTGTGTGTGTGTAAGAGACAGAGAGAAACAGTGTGTATACTGTTAGGGCATGTGCCCTTGGAGGCCAGAAGAGGGTGTCAGATCCCCGTAGCTGGAGTTATAGATGGCTATGAGCTGCCAGACATGGGTGCTGCAAATTGAACTCCAATCCTTTTGAAGAACAGTCATTGCTCTGACCTGCTGGCCTATCTCTCCAGCCCTTTTATGCTTCCCAATGCATTTCCATGTGTAACTTGTCTTCATTAATGTGTATTTTCATTTCGTAATGTTGTCCTGTGTTTTCAGCCTTAGCTTATTTAAAAAGTAGAAACCTTCATGAAATCCTCAGTGTAATGGGTGCATGTTTCCGTTATCCTTTGTCACAGCTCCCTACCATTCAGAGCCCTTGTATATGAGCCAAAAAATTTATAATTCATTGTTGTGTTTATTTATGTGTGCACGTGTGAGGCAGCTTTGTGCGTGTTGTGGAGTCAGGGGGGCAGAGCAGGGGAGTTGGTTCTTTCCTTCTTCCCTGTGGCTTCTGGGATCCGACCCAAGTCATCAGACTTGTTTACTGACTCCTTTACCACAGAGCCATCTTGCCAGGCCTTTCCACGAGTTTTAAACCAGTCTCCTTTTGATGAACTTTCACTCACTACCATTGTTGACTGTCACCCACACTTGGAAGGAACGGTGCATTATGTTTACAGACTGACATTTTGTCTTGTATCAAAGATTTAAATGGGACTACTGGGACAAAGGGCGTTGGTGACCACTTGCTTATTATAGACGTTGCCAAATAGCTTCTGAGGCGGCAGAGCCAATGCACTTCCCTGCCCGTGGCTATTGTGATGAGGACCCTTCCCTCTCTCAGCCAAAGTGTGCAAAGGTGATAGAGCAGTGTGCCTGTCCATAGTCTCCCTGTTAAGCAGGAAATGGGTTGTTTTCTGGTGCCCTTCGGTTCTCTCCCCTGTCACTGGTTTGCTTTTCACTCTCTTTAGTCAGATGTTACGCCTTCTTCTATGTGTTCACTAAATATCCTGAGAAACTGCAGGGGTATTCTCCCTTGTCTTTTGACTCTGTGTGTGGTGAGTTTCCTTTTACACAAAGTTAAAAATTTGAATTTTAGTATTGATCTTGGACGAAAGACACATCCATAAATAAAGTGTAATGGAAGCCACTGAGGAAACCAAGCCCCCTTGGGGTCTGGGGTTCAGCATTGCCACTTGCAGCTCCTGCCTCCGAACCTAGAGCTTTGTGCTTGCCAAGCGATTTCTCTACTTTTGAACTCTAACCCCAGCCCACAATCTCACTCAGTTGTCCAGGCTAACATTCAAACTATAATTCTCCTGCCTCAGCCTCCTGAGTCCCTGGACTTACAGGCCCGCCCTGAGTTTTTGTTTGTTTTGTTTGGATCACAGTTCATTAGGTAACATGTGTGAGTCTATCCTTATTCAGGGAAAGCTTTTCTTTTCGTCTGTCTGTTCCTTTAGGCAAAAGGATTCTCCCTCAGAGTCACATTAGCCTCCCTGGTCCTCACTGCCCCCTGTGTAAGCCTCTTTATGGTTTTTATTTTTGCATTCGTAAGGGTTGTCTCCAGGTCTTCCCCCATGGCAATGGCTTAATGTTCAGTAGCTTCGTTTCCTTCCTTTCTAACTTTAAAAAAGTTTGTCACTGTGTGTGAACACAGTGTGTGCATGAGTGTGTGTATGCTGTGCTTATGTGAGCAAGTGTGTATGAATGCAGTGTGTGAGCATGTGTGTGTATGTGTGTGTGTGAGCCTAGTGTGTGTGTATGTGTGTGAATGTTGTTTGTGTGTGTGTGTGCATGTGCGTGTGTGTGTGTATGAAATAATCTGTGTGTATGTGTGTGAGTGCTGTGCTTGTGAATGCAGTGTGTGTGTGCAGTGTGTGTGTGTGTGTGTTAATGCAGTGTGTATGTATATGTGTGAATGCAGTGCCTGTATTTGGGTATGCACGTGCAAATGCACTGTGCATATATGAGTATGTGTGTGAATGCTGTGTATATATGTGTGTATGAGTGCAGTGTGTGTGTGTGTGTGTGTGTGTGTGTGTGTGTGTGATGACGCACGTGTGAAGATCAGAGGACAATGTTGGGGTTTGGTGCTCACTTTGCATTTGTTTTGAGTTTGAGGCAGGGTGTCTTGTTTGCCTCTGTGTCCACTAAGTTAGTTGGGAGGTGAGGCTTCTGGGGAGTCTCCTGTCTCCATCGCCTATGGAGCTGCAGGTGCAAACATGTTCTATAAAATCTAGCATTTGTGTGAGCTCTGGGGATCTGAACTTGTCTTTTCACTTGTGGATTAAGCCACTGAGCCAGCTAGCTAGTCCTGATTTCTAATTGAACCTTAAGTATTGTTTCATGATTTTATGTGTATGAGGCTTTGCCTACTTGTGTGTCTATGCAGTATATCATGCCTGGTGCCCCAGGAAGTCAGAAGAGTGTGGTAGTTCCCAGGAGTTGCAGACACTGTGACCTACCATGTGGGTGCTGGGAACTAAACCCGAGTCCTCTGGAAAGGTAGACAGTGTTCTTAACCACTGCGCCGTCTCTCCATCTCCTAACTTCTAGTTTTTAAGAAATACATTGTGATGTAGGATAAAATACATTTTACAAGGGGCCCTGGTTTATCTCCATGGTTCTGCAGGCTCCTCTGTAACCTACACTTCTTAACTCCCTGCCCGTCTTCACCCCCTGTTATCAGTTCTGCTCTGCTAAGAGCCTTGAGAAGAGTTTCCTCATGGCTTCTGGATCATTCCTCCAGATGGGGTCTTCCATTCTATGGTCCTCTGTTTATTATTTGGTTGTTATGGTTACACCCCCATCACTTACGGTTGGACATTGGGCAGCTCATACCACAAGGTTAACCAGGGGTGGGGGGTGTTTTCTATCTGAGATTATATTTGATTCCTGTCGGGTTCTAAGGACATCATTGATTAATCACCAAGGGGCCCTTTATTCCTTTGTGTTTCTGGGCTCTCTCTTCTCTGCCATTGGCTATGGTGGCCCTTCTGGCCTGAAGCATGAGGTGGCTAAGTGGGTCCTAAACAGTGAATGCACTGTGTGAGTAGGTTTGAATGAGAATGGCTCTCATAGGCTCATAGATTGGAACACTTGGCCAACAGCGAGTGGCACTATTTGAAAGGATTAGGAGGTGTGGCCATGTTTGAGAAAGTGTATCACTGGGGGTTGGGGAGAGCGTTGAGGTTTCAAAAAGCCCGTTCCGAGCCTAGAGTCTCTCTCTTCCTGCTGCCTGCCGAGCCAGATCTAGAACTCTCAGCTACGTCTCCAGCACCACATCTGTCCACATCTGGCCATGCTCTCTGACCTGATGACAATAAGTAACTGTAACTGTAAGCCAGGCACAATTAAATGCTTTCCTTTTTACGAGTGGCTGTTGTCAAGGTGTCTCTTCAAATTTGCCTAGAGGAGGTCCTAGGCTAGACTCTGAGCCAGATGGGGTTGCTTGCTATTACACTCCTTGGTTTGGTGGAGCCAAAACAATACTCTGCTATGAGATAGAGACAACACACTGTCCTGGGGAATAGACAGACAGGCACTGTGGCCATACCGGACTGCTGCTAGGCAGGAACCATAAGTGCCTTCCCTGGACAGGTGGAGGCACAGGCTGCCTGGGCAGAGCAGAGCAGCTGACTGTGCTCTCCCACTGAGCACCACTGATAGTGGAGACAGGGCTGCACCCCCATCTTATCATCCTGCCCTGTTTGTTCTTTTCATGGCTTCCTGAGTCCTTCGGTGTTCTTCATTGAGCAAGACAGAGGGAGACCTCCCGTAGGGCACGTCAGAGCTCTGGGGGAGCTCTATGCTTGTTTCTGGTTCCCCAGTATAGACAGACCTGAGGTCGAGGGTCACCATCTTGGTAAGTCTAATCCTAGACTGAGGAGGGACAATGCAGGCAGAGAAAATGCTTCTCTTGCCCTTCACATGTGGCTTTGGTGGCCCGTGGGTAAGGTTAGTCTCCTCTTGCAGTTGTTGTGTTTGAGTGGGGGGAGGTAGTTACTGGTTGATCATTCTGTGTTGGGGGCTAAGTCATAGACATCCTGACATCACCAAGATGCCTTTTTAACTCAGTGCTGTCTGTCACCTCCTGGCATCCCTATTCAGAGTCATGTAGACTCTTAGCTTGGTTTCTAAGGCAGTGATATAACACCATGACCAAAAACAACTTGGGAAGGAAAGGGTTTATTTGGCTGATAGTTCCACATCACAGTCCATCACTGAGGTCAGGGCAGGAACCCAAGCAGAAGCCTGGGGTCAGGAATTGAAGCAGAAACTGGCATAGCTTACTGGCTTGGTCAGTTTGCTTTCTTTTTTTTCTTTTATTTGATTTTTTATTTACATTTCAAATGTTATCTATCCCCTTTCCTGGTCTCCCCTTCAGAAACCCACTATTCCCCCAGCTTTTATAATGATGCTCCCCCATCCAACCACCCACTCCCTCCCACCTCCTTGCCCTGGCATCCCCTACACTGGGGAATGGAGCCTTGACAGGATCAAGGGCCTCTGCTTCCATTGATGCCCAACAAGGCCATCCTCTGCTACATAGGCAAATGGAGCAATAGGTCCATCCCTGTATAGTCTTGGGATGGTGGTTTAGTCCCTGGGAGCTCTGGGGTTCTGGTTGGTTGATATTGTTGTTCTTACGAGGTTGTAAACCACTTCAGTTCCTTCAACCCTTTCTCTAACTCCTCCATTGGGGACCCCGTTCTCGGTTCAGTGGTTGGCTGGTAGCATCTACCTCTGTATTTGTCAGGCTCTGGCAGAGCCGCTCAGGATATAGCTGTATCAGGCTCCTGTCAGCATGCACTTCTTGGCATCTGCAATATTGTCTGGTTTTGGCAGCTGTACATGGGATGAATCCCCCAGGTGGTCAGTCTCTGGATGACCTTTCCTTCAGTCTCTGCTCCACACTTTGTCTCCATATTTCCTCTGTGAGTATTTTTGTCCCCCCTTCTAAGAAGGACTGAAACATTCACACTTTGGTTGTCCTTCTTCTTGAGCTTCATGTGGTCTATGAATGGTATCTTGGGTATTCTGAGCTTTTGGGCTAATATCTGCTTATCAGTGAATGCATACCATGTGTGTTCATTTGTGACTGGGTTACCTCACTCAGAATGATATTTTCTAGTTCCATCCATTTGCCTAAGAATTTCATGAAGTCATTGTTTTTAATAGCTGAGTAATATTACATTGTGTAAATGTACCACATTTTCTGTATCCATTCCTCTACTGAGGGACATCTGGGTTCTTTCCAGCTTCTGGGTATTATAAAAAAGGCTGCTATGAACATAGTGGAGCATATGTCCTTGTTATGTGTTGTAACATATTTTGGGTATATGCCTAGGAGTGTATAGCTGGGTCCTCAGGTAGTACTATGTCCAATTTTCTGAGGAACGTCCAGACTGATCTCCAGAATGGTTGTACCAGTTTGTTATCCCACCAACAATGGAGGATTGTTCCTCTTTCTCCACATCCTCACCAACATCTGCTGACACCTGAGTTTTTAATCTTAGCCATTCTGACTGGTGTGAGGTTGACTCACAGGATTATTTTGATTTTCCTTTCCCTGATGACTAAGGATGTTGAACATTTCTTTAGGTGCTTCTTGGCCATTTGATATTCCTCAGTTGAGGAATTCTTTGTTTAGTTCTGTACCCCATTTTTAATAGGGTTATTTGATGCTCTGGAGTCTAACTTATTGAGTTCTTTGTATATATTGGATATTAGTCCTCTATGGGATGTAGAATTACTTTCTTATATTTCCCAGAACAACATGTCCTGAGGTGGTGCCCGCAGTTAGCTGGTCCCTCCCACATCAATCATCAATCAAGAAAATGTCACATAGACATGCCTAACAAGCAATAACTATGGAGGTATTCATGTTCAGTTGAAGTTCCTCTTCTCAAAGTACTTTTGCTTGTGTCAAGTTGACAGAAACAAAAGGGAACAAATTTAAAAAACCCAAACCAATTGGGACACAATGTGTGTTCATTATTCAAATTTCCTCCTTTGCTTATATTCCAGAGGAAAAAAAGTGTAGCCTCTCAACTTTCTCACTCTGTGTAGATTTTTGAGTGTCCACTCTCAGTTCTGCACCTCTTGGAGTAAAATTTATTTGCAATAAAATTTATGCATTTGAATATAAATCCAAGGACTTTTTGCCGAGCTGTGCACCCAGTACTATAGTAAGAGTTTAGGATGCCGTCCTCCCCCATCCCTAAAAGAATCCCTTGCAGCTATGTACAGTCCATTCTCATCCCCCTTAGTCCAAGCAACCACTAATACATCTGTCTGCATAGATTTCACATCTGGGCATTTTGTAGAAATGAAATTATACATCATTTAGCCTTCTGGGTTTGGCTTCTTTCATTAACAAACAATTTTTGGGATTCATCCATGTTGTAGAATGTCTTACCATTTTGTCCCTATTTATTCATTTCATTGGATAGATTGTTCTATGTCATTTGTCTACTCAGCAATTAAAGGTCATTTCAATGACTTCTATCTTTTGGCTATCAACAATGCCACCATAAATATTTTCATATAATTTGTTGAGAATATTACTTTTCACTAAAACTGTATGAGGACAACTAATAGTGGAATTCAATAATCAAAATTAGCACTATGTTTAACTTTATTTTGTATGTCTTTGGTCTGCAGTATATACGCAATGTGTAAAAACATTCACATGTGTGAGAGCTTACGTGTGTGCAGATACACATATGTGTGCACACATGTGTGAGGAAGTCAGAGCTTGATGTTGAGTTTTCTCTTCTATCAGTCTCCATCGTGTAATTGAGGCAGGGTCTCTCTCACTTGAACTCAGAGCTTCCAGTCAGTTAGTCGATGCGTTGGGGTTAAATCAAGACCTTTATCTTAAGTTTGTTAGTTCTTCAAAGTCTTTTTTCATATATAAAACTTTATAGTTTCCACAAGCATCTATTGTACTGATAACCATTATACCATGATATTTTCCCCCCTAGGATGTCCAGTGAACATGAGAATACAGAGACGTTTCCCTTTGAACTTATATTTCAACACTTCAAGAGACAGAAAGTGGCAATTTCTAATGCAATAAAAAATCCATTTCCTTTTCTTGAGGGCCTCCGAGATCATGAATTAATCACTGCTAAAATGTATGAAGTAAGTGAAATTTACTACATCATAACCTGGTAAACAAGCTCCAAATTAAGTTACGATTTAATTACCTTGGAATCAAACTTTAGATGATTAACAGGTTTTTAAGGTTGGACTTACTTTTTAAACAGAAGGTTGGACTTACTTTTTTAAAAGATTTCATTTCTTACATGCATGTGTGTGTTCATGCATCTGTGTGTGTGTGTATGTGTTTGTGTGTGTGTGTGTGTGTGTGTATACGTGTGCGCACGCATGTATGTGTATGCTCACATAGGTGCTGATGCCCAGGGAGTCCAGAGAAGGGCTCCAGATTCCCTGGACCTGGAGTTACAGTTGTGAGCCACCTGATGTGGTTCAGGGGATGAAACACAGGTCCTCTGCAAGAGCTACACGTGCTCTGAACCACCAATCCATCCCTACAGACTCAGGACTAAATCTTGACAAGGAAAGCTCATGGCGTTTCACAGCACTATATAAAGGTATCATTTGCAATAATAAATTCATCAATTATGCATCAGAATTATGGCCTCAGATTTAAAACTGGGCTTCCTGTGAGTGATACCTGTCATGAAACTATTTCTGGATGTATTCTTTGCGGGTATTGAGGAAGAGGAGAAGCAGAGGCCTCAGAGGAGATGGGCCTGCTTCTCTCCGAGGGAATGGTGTTCCATGTCGCCTCTGGCATCAGTGTGGGCTGAAGATGAGGTAGATCAGAATGGGGGTTCTCCATGGATAAGCAATGTCTTGTACATTTCCCAATATGTAATATATGCAAGGTAAACTAAACTAAATGGAAGAAATAAACTAAAAATCAAAGGTGATTTTAATTAACTGTTCGATTATTTTTTCAAAGGGGCCTCATAAAATTTCATTTAGTACATTATGTTTTAGTAAATGTTTACTTTAAGAATCTAGATTTAAGAAATTCAAACCTACGGAGTGTCTTATTAGGGCAAAATTTACAAAAATCATTTCTAGTGTTCTTTTGCCTTATGAATATGCCACCCTCTGGTAGGGTTCACAATCAGAGGGGATGGATAACTTTTTCCTTCATGATAAATCAGTGTTAAACAGGAGGCCAGTACTTGTCCTGTTCACAGAGTACCATTGGCCATCTGCCAAATCTATTCCAAAAGTACCCTGGCTATGAGACATGCATTAGTTTGCCTTAAAAAGAAGAATGTATTTATATTTAATTCTTTCCTGTACAAGTATGCTCCCCATACCTATGTGTGCATAGCACTTATGTGCCTGGTGGCCATGGTGACCAGAAAAGAACACTGAACCATCACATGGAATCAGAGTTATAGATGTTTGTGAGCTCCTGTGTTGGTGCTGGGAACTGAATGTGGGTCCTCTGTGATAGCACCAAGCAAACTCAACCACCGAGCCCTCTCTTCAGCCCCTCCACACATTTAAAAAACTATTAAATCTACTTATGAGTATGTGTGTGTCTGTATTGTGTGGGCATATGTATGAGTCAGCTGCTGTGCACATGGGGACGTAAGTGACCAAGTGTGGCTAGTTGGTTTCTCCTTCCACCGTCTGAATGCCAGGGATTGAACTCAGACTACCAGGATTGGTGGCAATTGTCTCTACAGGGGGAGCGATCTCACCAGCTCCATAGTTGACCTTTAACCCATGTTTCCCTTCCAAAGGTGGCCCTTCTTACATGTCATATAAATGAGGATGGTTGCTGGAGGTCACCAGTGCTTACTTTCAAAGAGACAATGTATACTCATTTCATGAAGTAGTCGTGCAAGTATAACGCTTCCCCTGAGGAGATGTGTTTGTAGGGGATTGAGGGACACTAACTATAATCCTTTTTCTAGGGCTCTTCTGTGTCCTGGAAGCCTGCACTGAAATTTTCTCTGTTCAATGTTTTTATTTAAGGATCTTCAAGATTCGTATAGAGCCCTGGTCCGTGTACAGGAAGTGATCTACAGAGCCCTGGATAAACTGGAGAAGATATTCAGCATGAAGGTCCTCTATGAAGTATTCAGTAATGTCAACATGGAGAAATATCCAGATTTGCAACTCATTTATCAAAGCTTTGAACGTGGTAATTGGGTTTAACATCCCCTTATGACAGCACAGTCCTTTTTGCTGTCAACAAACACATATGAAGCTTTTGCCATGGGCCACATGTGGAGCAGGGCAACTACAGTTTCAAAACTAATGTGCAATGCATCGTGTGCTCTCTTGCTGGACGTTTAGGCTCCTAGGACCATGAGAGGCACAGCATCATTAGTCTGTGTAGACAAGGATAGGATTAGAAATGCTGGTTGTCTGTAGGGTAGCACGGCCGTGCCTCTTCAGCGGGAACCCTAACAATGACACACATGACAGCCCACCTTGGGTGACACCCACCTTGGGTGACACCCACCTTGGGTGACAGCTTGGCTGTAGGTGCAGGATCCATCGTAGTATAGCACCTCATGCTCATAGAAAGCAATAATGTGTGAGCCAGCTCTCCAGCCCCATCTCGCCCATCTTCAAAGCTACCTGCTGTGGTACATGCCAGATCATCCATCTTTGACCCTTGAAAACCCCATGTTTCTTCATGCCATTGCGATACCCTGGAAGCCATGTTTTCCTTCTATTTTTTTCCTGTTCTAATGTATACCTTCACTGCCTTCTGAACACGGGAAGAACAACACAGCTCACAGAGTTTCTTTTCCTCTTTTGTTCTTGATCTTGAGTGTCTCATTTCTGTATGGGCAGCATAAAGTCCATTGTGGGAGTCTTTTCTCTCCCAGGGCATGATGGGTGAACTTTGTCATAGGAAACCCATTGAACTTCAAGTGATGGAGGGCTTAAAATCCCTAAATGTGTAAGTTTGAAATGCTGCCCCTGGTCCCTGCCGCAGATCTCTAATGGCTTCCTCCTCTTCTTCCCCCTCCCTCTCCTCCCACTTAGTGTTACCAAATGGATTGTGTTTCCAAAGGAGTGATGGAGGAGACCCAAACTCCCAGCTGAGTCTTGAACAAGGTAACTACAGCTGCAGAAAGTTTCTCCTCTCCTTGGAGAATAGGAAATAAAAGTGACCATTAGAAGAGTGTGAATCAGAAGAACTAGAGACAGGAGGGCGGGCAGTGGGTGTGAGCCTAGTGTTAACTTTCCTATACTGGGACAAATTACCCAGGAGGAGCTGGACATGCAAAACCCTGAGGCAGGAGGATTGTGAGTTTGAGACCAGCCAATTTGCATACTAAAACTCCCTCAAAAATAAAACAGAACCAGGCCAGTCAATTTCTTTGGGTTTTTGGATTTAGAGACTTCAGTCCAGATGGTTGGGCCTCACTATTTAAGGCCTATGGTGGGGCAGAACTTCAAAGCAAGGGATTGGGTGAAGCAAAGGTTCATGGGGTCCTGGAAGCAAGGAAAAGAAGAGGTGCCTGTGGTCCTTCAAAGGTACACCCCTGGTGATCCAACCACCTTCCACCAGGTGCTACTGGTTAATGGTCACCAGAATCCATTAGAGCCATTCTGAGGGGCAGACATCTAATATATGAGCCTAGGAGTGAGGGGGAGTCCTTGAGATCCAAACTGTTAGCAGCCTCGAATGGGAAGCAGGATCTTGGCAGAGCAGCCATGACATCAGGTGTCATCCTGATACCCACGATGAAGGAATCTGAGCCCAGATTGAAAGAGACTGACTACTTGGAAGTCAAGGCAATTTAGAAAATCCCCTGAAGTCTGAGAGGAAATGCTTTGTAAGAGAGATGCTTCTGTTTTGTGTGTGCCCTTACATCTCTGACACCAGATGTGTGTTGGGTGGGATTTCCCCACAGAAATCAAGTCTCCAGACAGCACAGGGTGTCTTATGGTTTAATTAAATTCAGATAAGGGGCTCAGTGTCATAATAAACAGAATTAAAGACAATGATGGAAAGATCCTTTTAGTTTCTTGTTTAGCATCTACTCTTGGTGTCTGTCTAAGCCAGCTGCCATTAAGGATTGGTATCATTCAGATGCCCAGTTTACAGACGAGGAAGGTTGAATTGGGAGAGACCGTGTGTGGAGTGTTCACGGGGTCAAAGTAGCAGCAAGAGTCCAGGCATTCTGGGGGCAGAGTCTGTGTTCTTGAACATGTACTGCTAACATGAAACAGAAGTGGGGGAACACAGAGGAAAAGTACAGGAAGGAATAACAAGAAAGGGAGGGAAGGAAGGCAAGCTGTCATTGAACCCCCAAGAGAAGGCCAGCAGGGATGAGCCACCTGATATATACTTGGAGGCGCTTGTGTCAAAGGAGACATGGTTCAAGGACTCCTGAGAACTCACGTAAGGCCATAGGACAGGAAAGCTCTGAGGACTGATGTGGGCATCTGAAGACAAGTCACCACCAGGTGCTAGAGTGGCTCAGGCAGGACTCTACTGAGCCAAGGGTGACCCTTGTACCCTACTCCATGACCTGAGTCTGACCTCAAAAATCAGGGGGAATTTACCAGCTCCAGATGAACTCTGCATTGGTGCCTTGTTGGGTTATTTATCCCTTATGTCAAGATAAAAGAACCTTCCTTCTCCAAATCTGAGATAAACATATTGGTTTTTTATTTCTCTTTAGGACCTAATGGCAGCTGTTCTCAAGCAACCCTGACCTTGTCACCCTTCAATCACTCCTTTTCTGACGGTCTGTCCTTGCTGATTCTATAAACACTGCTGTTTCCTCCCCTGGGCCCCACTTTGCCTTTGTTGCTGTGATACAGCACCATGACCAAAAGCAACTTGGGGATGAAAGGGTTTAGCTCATCTTATAGAATGCTGTGCACTGGCTTGCTCCCCATGGCTTGCTCAGCCTGCTTTCGTCCATATCTGAGGACCACCTACACGGGATGACAACACCCACAGCGGACTGGACCCTCTCATGTCAGTTATTAATCAAGTGGCCCTCAGGGTCTTGCCTACAGGCCAATCCGATAGTGGAAGTTGTCCCCATTGAGAGTCCCTCTTCCCAGATGACCCTGTCTTGTTTTGTTGACAAACAAAATAGAAACAAAAAAACCATCCACACACTGTGAGCATGGGCAGGCTCTTTCCTCGTATTTTTGATGTCTACAACATTATCTACATTCATAGTGGCTCCGAGTTTAAGGTTTAAATATTGGGGCCTTGGTACTCTGGGTTGTGTAGAAAGGTTCCATCTCCTATATGTGTTGCCTGTATCTGTGGATTCGCACTGGTTTGCCTGTGCTTTGCTTGACTGCCTACCTGTTCTGCTCTCACGTCCAGTGGTGGTTAGAAGGGTGTGGTGAGAATGCTTCTGTGAAGCAACAAATTTTCCCCTTTGGGTTTACCTCATCAGGTCATGACACAACTGGACTCCTTTTATGATACCTTCATTTGCTATCACTGGGGTAACAGATGGTAATCCCTCTCCAGACAACACAGATTGCTAAAAAGAACCCTTTTGGTTTTTTCTTATTGTTGTTTTTTGCTTATCTGTTTGTTGAAACTGGGTTTCCTTGTGTAACCTTGGCTGTCCTGGAGTTGTACACCAGGCTTTGAACTCACAGAGATTGGCCTGCCTCTGCATCCAGAATGCTGGGGTTAAAGGCACGCACCAGCACTGGCTCCCTTTGATGGTCTAATTAAACCCTCTACTTCCTTAATTGAATAGATATTTAAACTACTACTAATTTAGAATTTTTTAAAATTAATTTTAGAATGGCTTTCTTTTCTGATGTATCGGATATTTATACCGTTATTGCATTCATCTTCTCAGTGACTTAAAGTGATGATATGTCAGCTATCAGAGGGTGTGAAGGCCATTTCAGGGGATGTAACCTTTTACCCAACTAAGTATTAGGATCCAGTTATGCCTTAAGATCCTAGCGGAGTAGAAATATAAGAGTTGAAATTCTGCCTTTGTGAGCCTAGACATGTTACCTGGCCTGTCTGAGCCCTGGGTCATCTCCTGTGAAAGGGGTGTGACAAGGGTACACTCTCTAGACGATGTCAAGTGACCCCGTGAAGAGCATTCATAGTCGTGTTTGTTACTGCATCGCTGCTGCCGGCGTTTCTTGTTGTAGTTGTTGTTGTTGTTGTAGTTGTTGTTGTTGTTGTTGTAGTTGTTGTTGTTGTTGTAGTAGTTGTTGTTGTTGTTGTTCTTGTTGTTGTAGTTCTTGTTGTTGTTGTAGTTGTTGTTCTTGTTGTTGTTGTTCTTGTTGTTGTTGTTCTTGTTGTTGTTGTAGTTGTTGTAGTTGTTGTTGTTGTTGTTGTAGTTGTTGTTGTTGTAGTTGTTGTTGTAGTTGTTGTTGTAGTTGTTGTTGTTGTTGTAGTAGTTGTTGTTGTAGTTGTTGTTGTTGTTGTAGTAGTTGTTGTTGTAGTTGTTGTTGTTGTAGTTGTTGTTGTTGTAGTTGTTGTTGTAGTTGTTGTTGTTGTTGTTGTAGTTGTTGTTGTTGTAGTTGTTGTTGTTGTAGTTGTTGTTGTAGTTGTTGTTGTTGTAGTTGTTGTTGTTGTTCTTGTTGTTGTTGTTCTTGTTGTTGTTGTTCTTGTTGTTGTTGTTGTTGTAGTTGTTGTTGTAGTTGTTGTAGTTGTTGTAGTTGTAGTTGTTGTTGTTGTTGTAGTTGTTGTAGTTGTTGTTGTAGTTGTTGTTGTTGTTGTAGTTGTTGTTGTTGTTGTAGTTGTTGTAGTTGTTGTTGTTGTTGTAGTTGTTGTTGTTCTTGTTGTTGTTCTTGTTGTTGTTGTAGTTGTTGTTGTTGTTGTAGTAGTTGTTGTTGTAGTTGTTGTTGTTGTAGTTGTTGTTGTAGTTGTTGTAGTTGTTGTTGTTGTAGTTGTTGTTGTTGTAGTTGTTGTTGTAGTTGTTGTTGTTGTAGTTGTTGTTGTTGTTGTAGTTGTTGTTGTTGTAGTTGTTGTTGTAGTTGTTGTTGTTGTAGTTGTTGTTGTTGTTCTTGTTGTTGTTGTTCTTGTTGTTGTTGTAGTTGTTGTTGTTGTTGTTGTAGTTGTTGTTGTAGTTGTTGTTGTAGTTGTTGTTGTAGTTGTTGTAGTTGTAGTTGTTGTTGTTGTTGTAGTTGTAGTTGTTGTTGTTGTTGTAGTTGTTGTAGTTGTTGTTGTAGTTGTTGTTGTTGTAGTTGTTGTTGTTGTTGTAGTTGTTGTAGTTGTTGTTGTTGTTGTAGTTGTTGTTCTTGTTGTTGTTGTTCTTGTTGTTGTTGTAGTTGTTGTTGTTGTTGTTGTTGTAGTTGTTGTAGTTGTTGTTGTTGTAGTTGTTGTAGTTGTAGTTGTTGTTGTAGTTGTTGTAGTTGTTGTTGTAGTTGTTGTTGTTGTTGTAGTTGTTGTTGTTGTTGTAGTTGTTGTTGTTGTTGTAGTTGTTGTTGTTCTTGTTGTTGTAGTTGTTGTTGTTGTTGTAGTTGTTGTTGTTCTTGTTGTTGTAGTTGTTGTTGTTGTTGTAGTTGTTGTTGTTGTTGTTGTTGTTGTGGCTCATTCTCAGTGTCATTTGTACCTGTTTCCAAGCTTCTCACTGTTGCATTAAATGGGTATTTCCTTCTGTCTGTATATCTAACATGGATACTCACTATGAAATCAATTATTCCTCAGGCTGGGGAAGTAATGATAGACTAAATTCCAGCCTCACCCATGGAAACCAAAGTGAGAATCATCAACTCCCCGGATCACCAAATCACCTTGGTATGTATGCTCTAGTGTCTCTCTCTTTTGGAAACACATGTCTCGTGCTTCGGAAGACTTACTATGCAGGTTCCGCGTGGGATATGTCACTTAAAAAGAAACATTCTAAAATTAATACTTCAAATTTTAAAATGTTTTATAAGATTGATCTATTTTGGGTTTTTTGTTTGCATGCGTGTGTGTGTGTGTGTGTGTGTGTGTGTGTGTGTGTGTGTGTGTGTGTGGTGTTGTCTGCATTTGTATGTATATACCATTTTTGTTCCACATCCCCTAAGATGACAGAAGGCAGTGTCAGATACCCTGAACTGGAGCTGTGGTCAGTTGTGAGGCACTGTGTGGGTGCTAGAAACCATACCCAGGTCCTTTCTGAATGATAGCAAGTGTCCTTAACCACTGTGTCACCTCTCCACTTACCACCACCACCACACAAAATCACAAGCCAAAACAAGCAAACAACAGCCTTCTAGGATGACTTTTGAAATAATTGTTATACATTTCACAATCTTCCACTTGGAAGTTTTTAGCGTTTGAAAATATAGCCATACCTAAGAGCCTGAATTCTTAACTGTGGGTGCACAGTGTGGGAATAATGAGTGGGTGGGATTATGGTCAGTGATAAACAGAGGGAAGGGATACAGTATCGAGGAGGAGTGGAGTGAGGAGGAGGAGTGCAGTGATGGGGAGGGGTGCAGTGAGGAGGAGGAGTGCAGGAAAAACAGGTGTATTCTTGCTAAGTGTGTGGTCTGGAGCAACTCTATCTAGAAATGGCATCATAATGATGCCAGTGTCAGGGTTCGATGGGTATGCATAAATAACAACCCATCCAGATGGGCTGAGGAATGAACATTGGTCATCATCTGTATATCCAAAGTCTGACCCAGCAGAGACACAGGCTGTGATGCACACACATTGGGTAAGGACAGTAATCACACCCATGACCCTGAAAGGCAGCTCTAACCACTGTAGATTGTGGCATAAAGTACACAACCAGGACCACATTCCATGTTAAGGCTTCTATTATTAACTTTTTAATTATTTTTACCTCTGTAACTTAACGGTTTGTTTTTTTTTTTTTGTTTTTTTTTTTTTTTTAAGAAAATACTAAACAGAAGAACCGTGAAGCTGCATAGTTTTTTATTCACGTACTGTTGAGGTTAGGGGCTGGGTAGACAGAATCCACAATGGGCCAGGGAGGTTCCCTGTAAGGAAAGAGGGTGTCAATCCTGAATTTGTTTGCTCTGGGACCAGGTCCTCACCCAGCCCATGCTTGGCTCAGACCCTCAGTTCTGGCCTCAGGGCCTCACCTCTGGCCTCAGGCCCCTGCTTTCTTCTTTGATGGGTTCCCTTTCCAACCAGCTTCCTACAGTATTCCTAACAAGATCCACATTTACAAATACTTATAGAGAATAGAGAAAGCAAACCCCAGGAGTCCTCCATCCCTGACTCAGCTTAACTATCTGCATCTCCCTCTCCCCCAACACTTCCCCCCTTCCAAGTTCCTCCTTCAGGCCAACCCCCACTCCAGATTCTGACTACCTAATCACCCTGTCATTACCTGGTAGGCTGCTTTAGCCCCTCCCCCATTCTGTCTTCAGAGGGGTCTCTCATTTCCTATTGGATCCTGATGCAGTTGGGAAATACGTGTTTATATAACAAAATCCTTTCTAGTTTCGAGTCTTGAAGATGGACTCTCAGAAACTGTACAGACTAGCAGAGTGAGAAGAGAGGCCACCACCAGCACTACGAACAATACTAATGAATCAGCAAGGAAATGCTCGACCCTGCTTAGAAGCCCAGGTTCTGTGCTAGAGGGTAAGATGGACCGAAAGTGAAGGGCTCAGAAGCTTTGAGAGGGAGTAGAGGAAGGGCTGATATCTGATGCAGGAAGAAAATATTTAGGCATGAAGAGACAAGGATGTACCGTTGAGACCTGGAGCAGGTAGTTGAAAAACAAACTCGAAAGACAGGAATGAGTTGGAAAAGCCTTGCTGGGGAAGAGGTTAAAGAGCAAGGGTCAGAGGGGATGTCCATGGAGCCATAAAGCACAGATACCTTCCAGGGTTAGGATGGCCATGCGTGCAGATGAGGCTAGAAGTAGAATCAAGAGATGAAAAGCAGAGTGAGGGATAGTGATGGAGGCTGGGAAAGAGTACGGCTCTGTGGGATCTCACCCATGGTCTTTCTATCTTAAGATGCCTGTGAATTCCAAGTCCAACTGAACAACAGAGATGCTAGCCCAGAGCCTTACAGCCTACAGCCCAGCAATGAAGAGAGTAATTATTGCTTACCTTTCTGACTTTATTTTTCGGATGTCCTGCATGTGTTTGGTAGAGTTTTGTTTTGTTTATTTGTTGTTGTTTGTTTGTTTGTTTAAAAATATAATCCATTTTCAAAATTGACTATTGAAAAAGTATTTATATATATATATATATGTATATATATATATATATATATATATATATATATATATATATATATATATATATGGGGTTGGCAGTGTAGCTCAGTAATGGAATGTTTGGCTAGCATGTGTGAGGTTCTTGGTTCAAGCACAGCATCTCTCTCTCTCTTTCTCTGTGTGTGTGTGTGTGTGTGTCTGTCTGTCTGTCTGTCTGTCTGTCTGTCTCTATCTCTCTGTCTCTCTCTGTGTCTCTGTCTCTATCTCTCTGTCTCTCTCTTACACACACACACACACACACACACACACACACACAATCTCAGAGGCTGTGTGATGTTTTTAGTATTGTGGAATGGAAAGGAATATTACCTCTTTTTGGGGGGGGAGTAAGAATACTTAAAATGCATTACCTCAGAGATTTCTTGAGAGCGCAGTATATTTTTATCATATTGTACAGTGGGCCATTTTAAAGTTGTTCTTCCTGACTGAAGTGTCATGTCCGTTACGGCCTCAGTCTGCCTCCTCACCCGCACTCTGAGTCGGACCCTTTCACGTGCCACCTGAAGTAAAACCACGAGGCCCTTGCTCCGTGGAATGTTCCCGTTCATCCACATGGTCTTGTTGACAGGGTCCCCTTCGTTTTCCGGCTACCTGGAGGTTGATCCTGTGTGGATACTGCATTTTCTCCAGCTGCTGGCAGCTGTTAGGCCGATTCCAGATGTGGAGTTTGTCAAGCTGTAACAAGTACTGGGGCCTCTTTGGCAGACGGATTTAAATTCCCTGGGCTATGTTCACGGTGGCGAGGATTTTTAAATCACACAGTGCTTCTATTCCATACTGGTTTTCTTTTATCCCTATCTCTGTAGGGATTTATGTCACCACCCACACCATACGGGGTCCCCTTTCTCCACGGCAACACTCACACTTATTCTCACTTGCCTTTTTGGTGTTGGCCATTCTAACCAGCATGAGGCTGCATCTCACTTGAGTTTCTTGGTGTCTCAGTTAGGGTTTCTGTTACTGCAGTGAAACACCATGACCGAAAAGCAAGTTGCAGGTATAGGGTTTATTTGGCCTGTAGTTCCAAACCACTGTTCATCACCAAAGGAAGTCAGGACAGAAACTCAAACAGGACAGGAACCTTAAGGCAGAAGCTGATACGGTGGCCATGGATGAGTGCTTTTTTCTAGTTGGTTTCCCCTGGCTTGCTTAGCCTGCTTTCTTTTTTTTTTTTTTTTTTTTTTGGTTCTTTTTTTCGGAGCTGGGGACCGAACCCAGGGCCTTGCGCTTCTTAGGTAAGCGCTCTACCACTGAGCTAAATCCCCAGCCCCGCTTAGCCTGCTTTCTTATAGAACCCAGGACCACCTGTTCAGGGATGAAAACACCTACCATGGTCTGGGCCCTCAACCACTGATCACTAGTTTAAAAAAAATGCCTTACAGTTGGATCTCATGGAGACACCCCCTCAATTGAGGCTCCTTTCTCTCCGATAACTCTAGCTTGTGTCAAGTTGGCATAAAACCAGCCAGTGCACTTAAATGTCCATGACTATGGTGCTGGGCACCTTTTTCTATCCCTGTTGCTCATCCATGGTTCTGTGGAATAGAAGCATTGAGGGTAGGTGTCCTTTTGTGAAGGAAACGTTTTTTCAACATTGAATACTGATATTTGCAATGAGTTTCTATATATGACTTTGAGTTATAATTGCAATATAGTTTGTGACTTTCAGATTAGGAAGACAGCTCATTCTGGCCTGTTTTTGTAATAGGTGTCTTTTAACTATGAATTCGACCTCATTTGTTGTGGTATATCTTAAATCAGACTGGAGACTTTCCATCCTTTTACCTGGAAATTTGTATCTTCCCATACATTTGGAAATTTTTGTGTTATATCGTTAAGAGTTTTTCTTACTTCGCTCCTTCACTAAGGAACTAGGCCTAGATTTTGAGGTGAGCTGTTGGCCAAGAGCCAACTGTGGGGTGTAGCAGACTTGGAGGCTCAAGTCACAAGTACTAGCTTGGACCTCATAGGAGTTTAGTTTTGGGTTCACTGGGACAGCACCAGTGTTAAGGTCCAAGGCAAAGCTTGGTTCTTACTTCTCTGTCCTGCCCTTGTCTGGAAGGTGTCCATTTCCACACTGTGTGCTTGGGATTAGGGACACTTTAGAGTCACCCTCTCTGCCTGCCTCAATATCTTTTCTTATTGTCTTGCCTCAGCGAGTGCTGTGGTTTTTCTTATTGTCTTGCCTCAGCGAGTGCTGTGGTCCCTCACTTGATTCCCTTGGATCTCAGGAAGGTATTTTCATGCACACCCTTGTTCTATCTGCTGACAGAAGGGCTGGGGAATGATTATTAGATTTTTCTCAAATTAGCTTTCTATGTTCCTCGTTTTTAAAATTATTCTCTGCTGTTGAAGGACAGCAAACATTTTCTCTCTCGTTTTCTTCCACGGTGTCTACTCTCACCCATACCGAGGCTTTATGCCAGAGTCTCTGGGTGATTTTTAACATGCGTGAGAGAGGCGGGAGAAAGAGTGTTGCTCTTTCCAATAGAGGGGCACCCCATAGAGAAATCAAGGAGAGGGACGGGAGGTACCAGCGAGAGAAAATAAATAGCAATGGCAGGAAGGCAAGCAGATTTTAGACTAGCATGGAGCCCAAGCATTCCCGTGTTGGCCAAGGGATAAAATGACATATGACTTCCTTCTTAGAAGTTCAATGAACAGGGAAATCCTGCAGAACATTTCCTATCAGCTTTTCAAGGAAGGAAGTCCAGGAAAGACCTTCTGATAGAGAGTGGGTGGAGCTAGGGGAGACTGAGGAGCTGGTAAGGAGAATAGTAGAGAAGGGTGACCTGAGACATCCAGGATGGTATACAGGGAAGACAATAGGTGCGAGAGGAGACTCCCCCTGGGCCACAAAGTATGGAGAGTGTGGTGAGGAGGATCTCCCCCCCCCCCCGCCCCTCTGTACTCAGATTCTTCACCTCCTTAGTTTTACATTCAAAGTACTGCTCCCGTCTCACCCTGGTTCTGGCCCTGAAATAAACTGACTTTTAAACCAGAGGGGGGCGGCAAGGTAGCTCTCAACTCTGATGAGCTGAGTTCCAGGCCCCATTTGGCAGGAAGACAGAAGCCCTTCCCACAGTTGTCTTCTGACTCCCATACACATGCTGTGGTGCACATGTGCTAAACAAACAAACAAGCAAAACAGATGTAAAAAGTATAGAGGGGGAAAGTATGAGCAGAGAAAGATAGAAAGGTAAACACCTATCAAGAAATAGCGCCAGATGGGGAAGGCACAGAGGCGACAAGGGATAATGGGCAGAATGGACTGTGAAAACGATGGAATTTTACGTTACTTCCATTGAGAAGGGTAAGATGTCCCCTTAGCATGATGAGCCTGTTATCCCCCCAGATTATGGGAGACCCCACTTTCCCTGGGCTTAATCACTGTATAAGATCTGTTGGTTCCTAAACACACTGCTCTAGCCCAGGCCTGCCCTCTTTCTTGGCTTATTTTTACAAGTGTCTAAAGACCTTCCGAAGACCTGGAGGACGTCTCTCTGTGGTGGCTGTTTCAGTGTCTTCTGCTCAAGAATGTAAAGATGGCCTCCACCTAGTGACTTAAAGCTGCCCCCCCCCCTTATTTGGCACTGCATCTCCAGCCTGCCACTGTGTGTGCGGCCCCTGGCCCTGTCATCCCATGTAGGACGCCCATAACACTCACTTACACTAGAGGAACAAGCTTCCCTTTGGCTTTCATGCTCTCGTGTTGTTCCCTTCAGATCTCTTGTCTTCTGCCAGAGAAGGATCTTCCAAAACTGAACTGGGCTAAAGAGATGGCTCAATGATTCAGAAGACTGGAGCTTACAGAGGACCCGAGTTCAGCTCCACAACCATCTCTAAGTCCAGTTCCAGGAAATGTGACACCCTGAGGCACTGCATGTACAAACTAACATGCAGGGGGAAACACTCACTTACATAAAGTAAACATAAAATAAATGCGAACTTTCATGTGGCTTTTAAAGCCCAGTGCTTTCTGTAGCTCTCGGCGTTTGTCTGCCTTGTCAGAGTGGCAATGAGAGTTGACAGCCATGCTCATATCCCCGTCAGTTGCTTCTTACCCTAAGACCACACCCCACACACCTATTGCGTTTGCTATATTCCTGTCTATTCAGCTTCTGCTGGTTATGGGAACCGTGTGATTCTGGGAGACAGTTGGATATAAGTCTGAAAGCACACGTGTCCCAGAGCTCAAGGATTACCTTCCTCAGCAGAGACGAGGAGAAACATGTGCTAATCAGAAGCCATCGGAAAGGTTGGGAGTAAGACACACACCTCAGCCCCAGCACTAAGAAGAAGGACAGAAGAGGAGGGATCAGGAGTTCTAAGTTATCTTCAGATACATAGTTTGGGGCAAACCTGGGCTACATGAAGCCCTGTCTCAAAACAAATGATTCAACACACATATATACAAGAATGTTCCCAGTAGCAGTATTAAAAACTATATGATTGAAACAGAGCAAGTCAGCATATTTCTACATCATGATGATACAGAAGACTCTCACAAACATATTAATATATATACATATTCTATATACACATATATGTACATGTATAGATTTGGGAGTGTTTGGCTTCTCTGAGAGTAGAGAAACAAAATCATGGTTATTATTTCACTTACATTGCTTGCAAATATACATAAGAAAACTAATCTAGGTCTTAAAACTGGAGATGGTGGTTGGCTTTTGAGAAAGACTGTGGGGACAGTACAGTAGTGTGTCATCCAGAGGCTTCTGGAGTCATTTGCTTTTGAATCCAAGTGACAGTTTCGCTTTATAATCATTTAACTCCCACTTTTACATATAAATGTTATACTGAAGTTAGAATCTTTAATTTTATCTTCGTTTATTTTTCTGAAACAGGGTCTTGCTTTGTAGTCCCAGGCTATCCGTGAACTTCGTCCCTCCCATCTCAGCCTTCCAAGTGCTGGGACTGCAGGTGTGTCTTGCTTGCCATGCCTGATTAGTTTTTATCTTTAAAATATCGAAATCAATTTTCTATCCAAGAATTCTAGGAATGGGTAAAAAGGAGTCTAAGAATAGAGTGGGCAGGAGATTTCAGGAAGAGGGATCGTTTATGGTATTCAAAATGCTCTTCTTGAGAGTTAAATGAAAGCATTTTATGTATATCTGTGTTTGTGTGCATTTACATATGTGTACTTGTCTACGTGTGTGTGTGTGTGTGTGTGTGTGTGTGTGTGCGCGCGCGCGCGCATGCACAGAGGCCAGAGATCAACCTGTGGTTATGTTGTCCTTTGTAGTTATTGGCAACCATTTTTTTTTTTGCACCAGGGTCTTTCATTGGCCTGGAGCTTACAGATTAGGCTACGGTGGTTGGTGGTTGACTGGCCAGCGATGCCCAGGCGTCTACCGGTCTCTATCTGCTGAGTGCTTGGATTGCAAATGGCTGTCACTTACGTCTTTTTACGTGGATCCTGGGTCTCAAACTCAAGTCCTCACGCTTACACGCCAAGCCCTTAATGACTGAGCTGTCTCCTCAGTCCCTGAAAATAATTTATTCATTGTATTTGGCCCAGGAGCTGTGCAACTCAACCATGACCTCCAAATTAATCCCTGTTCTGTGCAGCTGGTAGATATAAAGAAGGAAAATATATCATATTCTTTGGATGATAACCAACAGACCCAAGCAAGGACTAACGAAAATCAGGGCTCTGAGATAATAGGTAAGGAATTGTAACAGATTCCCAAGCAAGGGGGTACATATGTCATCAGGGACCTTTGGGGCAGCCCAGGTAGTCAAATGGAGGCAGGAAGAGAAAAAGGGCCACCAAAGCCAACCTTCAGCTTAACAGAAGAAAGTAGGGAAAATTGAAGGCAGAAATGAGAAATGGAGTTAATGAAGGTTGAGGCCAGAAGGCTTTTTTTTCTGGAGAAGAAGAGTAGGAGGAGGAGGAAGAGGGAGGCAAATGGGGGTTGGTGGGTTGGTTTGTGTGGGGGATAGGAGTTAAGAAAAAGAGAGAGAAAATATCAGGTAACCAAAATATGTACGAGAAGAAACAGACAGGGAAACATGCCCAAGACAGACATGAAGATGTCCGTCCAGATGAAGATCAAGAGTGATGGGCAGGGCCATGAAGCAAGCTAAGGAGTAAAATGGGAGTGAAAGAAAGAGGTGGGTGGGGAAGTGAGGACCAGAATGAGGGTGCACATGAGACGTGTGTCAGTGGCTGGGAGGGAGCACCTCTGTGCACATGAGATGTGTGTCAGTGGCTGGGAGGGAGCACGTCTGTGCACATGAGGTGTGTGTCAGTGGCTGGGAGGGAGCACCTCTGTGCACATGAGATGTGTGTCAGTGGCTGGGAGGGAGCACCTCTGTGCACATGAGATGTGTGTCAGTGGCTGGGAGGGAACACCTATGTGCCAGTTTGGTTATTTGTGGGCTCACAGCCTTAAGTTAACTGTTCAGTTCTTCCTAGTTCTCACACTCAGGTGTCCCCTGTGTGGGCCTGCTGTCACCCATAAGGTGCTTAAGAGACTTTTCTTTCCTTTGTGCAGAGCTCAGCAGTGATGAGGATTCTAATGATGAAATCAACTTGTCAGAAGCCTCTACCTTAATCCTCTCCAAGCCAGGTAAGGAAACCCAGGTAGCAAGGCAGGCTGTGGGCATTTGAGTCACAAGCTACTGTGTTCTGATGGGTTGTGTTCTGGGTATTTTCTGTGTCCTGGATCTCTGGGACCTGTTCTGTGCATTCATTTTTATTTGATTCTTTTGGGAAATGCAGGGAAATCATTGCATACTATTTGGGGGATCAGGCTTATCAATCAATGGATCCTCTCAGTAGATACAGTCATCCATTGATAGAAATAGTCATGTTTGTGTGTGGGTGGGTGTGTGGGGGGTGCATGCGCCTATGCATGTGTTCATTGAGGTCAGGAGATAATCCCATTTGTTTGTCCTTACCGTCCACTTCTAACTTCTTGTTCATTGCTGCATATGCCAGGCTAGCTGGACCACAAGCTCCCAGGGATCCTGGCTCTGCCTCCTGTCCTGCTGTCTAAACCCTTGGATTATAGACCTAGTCTACAGTGTCTGACTTACATCATGGGTTCTGGGGATCTAAAATCAGCTCCTCAGGCTTGTGAAACAAGCACTCTGCCAACTGAGCCATCCCTCCAGCCTCATGAGTTTGTTTATTAAAATAGTTATCACATTCATTAAATGTTAGATTCATCCAGGGATTTCTATAGGAAGCAGAAAGCTTACCAATCCTTATCAAAAGTTCATAATGTCATCTGTTCAGAAACTTAGCCTAGAGTCCAAGGACAACTCATCGAGATATCTTGTGCAGGCAGAAATAGAAGCTTGAGATAAAACATTCTAAGACCCAAAGAATTACTTCTGACAGAATTCTTCATCAAGTCATGGCTTTCTCAAAAGACTTTATAATTAATGTGCACTTCTTTTCAACATCCTTAAAGAACAAATAGTACAGACATCAACATCCTTTATCCTGCTGGGGAAAAAAAAGCAATCATAGATGACATGTGCCTGCATCTTCTCCAAAGTTGAACAGAAAACTAGATTGGCATGTTAAATTCTAAGTTATTCCTTTTATGTACTGTGAGATAGGAAGGTTTTCCAGATATGATTTCATGAGCCTGTAATCCCAGCGCTCAGGGGGTGGAGACAGGAGGGTCAGGAGCTCAAGGTCATCCTTAACTGCATATGCTTCTGTCGTAAAACAAACAGAAATTCACAGTGTGCGGGCTCGGGCTCTCTCTCTCTCTCTCTCTCTCTCTCTCTCTCTCTCTCTCTTTCTCTCTCTCTCTCTCTCTCTCTCTCTCTCACACACACACACACACACACACACACACACGTTTACTCAGAGAGACAGAATCGAAAGGTTGAGTTATCTCAGCCCTGTCTGCTTTGTTGGAAGATTTAAGATTCTGTAGTGTGCCTTTAGTGATTTGTTTTCCCTTTCTGCTTTCTAGATCCAGAGGATTTTAGAAATGTGCTTCCTCAGAGAAAATACACTAGGGAAAGACCTGAGAGCAAATGAAAATGCTTCTCGGTCTTAACAGTTACAAAAGAGGACACTTTGAAATGATGCCTTCATTCCCGCTTCTCATGTGTCTTCTAAAGGAAGCAGAAATGTGTTTTAGGTTTTACACCACTCAGGTACTCTTAGTGTGCGCAAACCGTCCCATCCACTAGGTTCTCAATGTGTCTATGGTTCGAATGCAAAGATTACCTTTCATAGACATGTGGGAGGTATCGGATCAATGGGGGATGTTCAACATAAAATTTTTAAGGTCTCTTTGTGTGTGCGCATATGTGTACATGTGTATGTGTGTGTGTGTGTGTGTGTGTGTGCACATTCATGTGTACATGTGCATGTGTATACACATTCACGTTCATGTGTACATATTGAAGCCAGAGGTCAACATCAAGTGTTGCTCCTAAATAGACAACCATCCTGTTTTTTGAGAGAGAGTCTTTCACTGGGGGCTAGAACTCACCTATTAGGCTACTCTGGCTGACCACAGAAATCCGCACCGCCCACCTCCGCCATATCTCTCTAGCTCAGGTCTGACAGTTGTGAAGCACTGTGCTCAGCTCCTTACTTGAGTTGTAGGGATCCAACCCAGGTCCTCATTCTTATGTGCTAAGAACTGAACTGTCTGCTCAGGCTCTGCTACATAAGACTTTCAAGATCTCCCTACAAGAAACATAGAGGCAGGGATGGTGGGAATTCAGAAAGATGAGCAGGAGGGGTAAGAAGTCAATGTTTAAGGAAGAAAAAAAGGCCAAGCGATGTCAGATGGCCCCTTGCCGGGAAATTGCATCTGCCTTGGGGATCAAAATGGAGTCTCACTAACCTACTAGGCTGGTACTTTAGAAAGGCAGACCCATGTGGTCTGGATGCAGGTCAGGCTTTCTAAGGAGTGTCAGGGTGTTTCCAGTTTTTATTAGTGAATTTTCTGCTGAACTGGATTTTCCTCACAATCAGGGGATTCCAAAGAATTTTTTTTTTACAGTGACCAATATCTAGAATTGATTGAAGGAGTGGGGCCTGAGAAAATGGCACCAGATTGTACCAGTTAAGATGATCAGAATGCAACTTCTGGCCTAGGAGATATCCAAACTGAATTGAATGTCTCCAATTATAATCCAAGCATTCTCTACAAGCCTTGATTTAGCAACCCCAGAGTACCACCTTCTACATTTTTCTTCTCAAATGTCATCACAGAACGGTTTGTAATCTAGAAGAGCCCAGCTGATGGAGAGAAAATATAGCAAATCCATGATAGTAAATGGACACTCTCTTTACTCCACGAGATCATGTCTATTAGTGCTAACATGGGCAAGTAGTGTATTTACTTTCCGTTGCAGCATAGTAAGCATAGAATTCCTATGCTCACTGGTAATTCTGTTATTAGTCACTAGCTTAAAAGGTCTATAGAAAGTAAGTTATAACTTAAACTATGTGTTGCTATAAAATTATAAAAATATAATGGGGTCTTTTACCCTACACTAGGTCCGGCACCACAGGGCCCCAAGATATCTGGTAGGTGTCTTCTTCTCAGTCGGCAAAGCCTCTCACCTGCTCTCTTCCTTCCCACATCACACTGCTGATGGCTTCTCTCTGAGTCTGGCAACAATATCTCTCTACCCATCTAGGTCTCCAACCACTACATACTCATTGAACTTAAATCACCACATGAAAGAACACAACACCAATAACCTCTGATCCAATTGATAAGATATAATTGCCCACCTACATACAAAGCCCTGTACACAGCCATCTCTTAAGAATAGTCATAACGACCTGTAAATGTGCAGAGAGGAATCTTAACGTCAGCCTCCATGTTCTCTCCGCTGCTTCTCCTGCCTCCTCCAGTCTCCTCCTCTCTCTAAAACTTTTCTACCCCCCATTCTTCCTTCTTGTCCAGTGACAGACCTCGTTCTATCTTGTACCTGCCTTTACCTGTATGACATCATCCTGCATTTCACCCTTTTTTGTCTAATTAAAAAAAAAGCTTTTCTCTCAAATATAAGCTGAGCACAGCTATTATCAGTTTGTAATTAAAAGTATAAAATATAACTAACACCCAGTCCAACACTTTATCAGTTAAACAGAACATTTAGTTATCCATTCCAGCTTAAGAAAGGCTTAAAAATCAATGGTATATCTTGGCTAGCTTGTATACTATCTGATAACTATCTAATAAAATATGTATTTTCAGAGTTAAAACAGCCTGATAGGCTATGAGACTATAATCAGTCTTCAACCCTGTCAGAAATCTGAAAATGACCAATAATCTATAAACATAGGAAACCTAACATGGTTTCCAGAACTGAGAGGTTGTAGAGACAAATCTCCACTAGCACAGTCCTCTGTTAGCAACATGTGAGCACAAGTCTTCAGCCTTCTGGTCCAGAATCAACTGACAGACTTTTGAAATGCAGAAACCTTGAAGGGCTGATAATTCTGGCTCAGTAGAGATTATCAACAACTATTCTGCATAAAGTGTCCCTTTTTAGACAGTATAGTCTGTAGGTGAAATAGACAATTTCTGTCCAGTGGCTGCCTAGCCACAAAGTATTGCCTCACCTGGAGGTAGAGATGTTCAAATTCTTCATTAAATCTGTCCAAGGGAACTTTTAGGAGCAGATGTGTCTCAACAAAAGATAAATAACTTTAAATCTCATATTTTGTGGATTTCTGATGTTTCTGAAAACCATCTATCTATGTAAGGTAATCTGGACTGTTGTCCGTTAATTATCTTATTATCTTGTAAGTATTCTAACAAACTCAGAGCCATGAATTTGCTATTTGGCTCTTAACTCTCATGTATGTACAACTCAGAAGTTTGTAATGGCATCAATAGAAGGACTGACTCTAAACCTTGTACTTTTAAACTTTTTTAACAAATAAATTCTATACCAAAGCAAAGATGTGATTTTAGCTTAGTTAACAAATGAGATTATGGCTGTACAACTCAATATAGTGAATTCCTCCCTGTTACATTACAACCATTTCTAAATTCCTCATAAAAACAACCCTGGAATAACCACTTTCAGCCCCTCAAAAGTCCAGGGAGTCGGGGTGATGACTCTTCAATAACTTCTTCAAGCTGCAGTGGGCGTTGAGATATACTTGTGGGGTAAGGGGTAGGGAAAATAGAGCAAATGTTGTAACTGGATGTGTGTCTTGACTGGACCCAGCTGAAAGTTCTTGAGATCAGGAATCCAAGCGGTACGTTTTGCAAAATGTAATTCTCAAGACAAAAGTTTAGAATAGAGATATCTTTTTGTTTGAGTCTCTTGAATCTAGTTGTTCAGGCAGTCCCCCTCTCTCAAATCTGATCAGTATGACTGTGTGGTTTCCAAGCCTAATCACCATTTTTAAAAACACAAAAACAAAACCTTTCTCCCAAATACTGTGTTCCTTAGTCTGTAACTAGAAAAGCTTGTATCTTGCACTCTCTCCCAGAGTAATAATATAACCATAAAACTCAAAGCCACACCCATTATGAAGATTAAACAATTTTAAAGAAGGAAGTAAGCTAAACAATAGTGTATGAACCTGTTAGGCTTTTAAAATACCATATCAGGAAATTAACTCAAAATTCCCATGAAGCCCACGTTAAGAGAATCTGAGCTTCCTGTTGTGGTAAATATCAAAAATAACCACAAACCCTCACTAGCCAGCATCAACGAGCCATATGACCTTTAGTGGGGTAATTCATAAAACAAATCAAACACCTTCTATCAATTCTAATACCAATAAGCAACTTATCAAATCAAGACTTTAGCCCAAAATATATCAATCTGTCAAGCTCTCTACCAGGAACCTCAGATTTTTATTTAACCTTAATACCCAAAATACATTGATCTGTTAATAAGCTCTCTACTGGGAGCCTCCGATTTTTATTTAACCTTAATAACTTGTAAATATCACAATTCTCTACTTGGAGTCAGTGACTTATTTTCTCTAAGTTCCGAACTGTGGATGAAAATCCCCATGTGATTCAGGTGATCTCTGTATTCTCTTCTTAAAACAAATTTAATCAGCTTCTAATGATACCTGGCATCAGGAAGTAGCCTGTCTAACTAGGAATTCAACCCAAAATTCCCATGGAGCCCACATTAGAAGGAATATGAGTATCCTGAAAGACTTTCTAAACAACTTTCTTTAAAAACGAGCTTTAATCTCTAACTCTCTGAGCTGTCACTATTTATCACACAGCAGGGGACCTACTAGGCTGTTTCTGTGTTTGTGATTCCCGCACTTGGTCCATCATGGGACTCAACATGGCGCTGGTCTCCTCTTCCTTAGAAAATAAAGCTTTCTCTCAACTCTTAGGCTTACTAGTGGGTTTTTACCCACCACGTTGGTTTGCCATCTGTTGCTGTAAAATTATAAAAAATATAATGGGGTCTTTTACCCCACACTAGGTCTGGCACCGAAGTGCCCCAGGATATCAGGTAGGTATCTTCTTATCAGTCAGCAAAGCCTCTCACCCGCTCTGCTCCACCCACACTGCCGATGGCTTCTCTCTGAGCCTGGCAACATTCTCTCTACCCATCTAGTTCCCAAGGCAGGTTGTCATGCCAGAAATATACACCCCAATTCTGTGGTGGCCTAGTGTCTCCAACCAATACACACTCATTGAACTTAAATCACCACATGAAAGAACACATGTGACAATGCAATTGATAATATACAATTGCCCACCTAGACATACAAACCTGTAAATGTGCAGAGAGAAATCTTAAATAACATCATGACAGACCTCATTCTATCTTGTACCTGCCTTCACCTGTATGACATCCTACAGCTATATCTATAGTAAGTGGATAAAAATTGACCTAAGGGCTGGAGAGATGGGTCAGTAATTTAAAGCTCTTGCTGCTCTCACAGAGGTCCAGGTTTGGTTACCAGCACCCACATCACGTGACTCTAAACTGTACCATCTCTCCTGGGCAGGTACCTCCTATACCTCGTTTTGATCTCCAAGGGTATGGAGTTTGCATGCAAAGCACATG